>NW_016925480.1:317388-333290 GCF_001483705.2 Eufriesea mexicana
CGGAAGAGCCTCCGCTTCCTATATATACAACTTCCCGATCTTCTAATAGTATCCCGGTCTGAGGCAAAATGGAGTCGTGGCCTAGCGGGTGACAGTCGAGAATTCCCAATCTTTTTAAGGTTGATGCGATGATGTGAGTCTACTAACAGGGTAGGGGACCGCCGGACAGGCGGGACCGAAAACAACCACACGCATCCTTCCTTTATAAGACCCTTCTAGGACCACCATCATCACATCCAAGGATAACCTGCGACCCAGTCGACTTCTCAACAACCGTTGGGAGAGCGAGAAGGGAAAAAAAGAGAAGGTATAGAGTCTCTCGTGGCCTAACGGCGATAATCGCGACAATTTCGGGTCTAAGATTGATGTGATGAGTCCACTAGCTAGCTTAGCAGGTCGGGACCGCCGGACAAGGCGGGACAAAGACACGCATCCTTCCTTTAAGTCCCCCTTCTAGCACCACCGTCACATTCAAGGATATCTGCGACCCAGCCGACTTCAACAACCGTGGGAGGGAGGGAGATCGAAAAAAAGGAAGAAAAAGTGGAGTCGGAGTCGTGGCCCTAACGTCGACAGTCGGCAATTCTGGATCTCTAAGGATGATGTGATGAGTCCTCCACTAAGCAGGTCGGGACTACTGGATGCACACATAGGCGGGACAAAAAACGCATCCTTCTCTTTAAGGTCCCTTCTAACACTATCGCCACATCAAGGATACCTGCGACCCAGCCGACTTCAACAACTGTTGGGGGAGGGAGAAGGAAGAAAAAAAAAGGAAAAATGGAGTCGTGGTCTAACATCGACAATCGAGAATTCCGGGTCTAAGGTTGATGTGATGAGTCCACCAACAGACGGGAATCCACTAAGCAGGTCGGGACTACTGGATGGATAGGCGGGACAAAAACGCATCCTTCTCTTTAAGGTCCCTTCTAACACCATCGCCACACCGAGGATACCTGCGACCCAGCCGACTTCAACAGCCGTGAGGAAGGGAAAAGGAAGAAAAAAAAAAGAAAAATGAAGTCGTGGCCTAACATCGACAATCGAGAATTCCGGGTCTAAGGTTGATGTGATGAGTCCACCAACAGACGGGACGAGAAACGCATCCTTCCCTTAAGGTCCTCTTCTAGCACCACCATCACATCCAAGGATACCTGCGACCCAGCTGTCAGTGGGGGAGGGAAGAGGACCTCCTCCAACACAGACCTTCTTAATTAAGATCGTTTATTCCCACCCCTGGTATCATTTACCAGCATATTCTAACCGATGATCACTATTCTCGTTGAGTTACGTAATACTCGATTATATACCTCGCGATGAAATCGAGAACCGGTCGATCGTCCCGAGCAAAACGCGTTCTCCAATTAGCGTCTACTGTTTGGACTCTGGCGAGCAATAACGCGCGATGCACGTGGATCAGGATAGACGGTGAAAGGGTTAGACGGATAACAAAAGCAACAACGATTGACTTTCTTACCGTAAGACCAGCCGACCACGTCACCGGTCCTCAGGTTCTCCGTTCTCAGCCAGTCCTCGAGAGGCCTGAAGTACTCCCTGAGCGCTGCCGCGTCCAATCTGTCCTCGCCGATGGCCTCTCGAAGCGTCTCCTGCCACGGCGCCGAGGACCCTCTCTCCATGATCTTTCTGCGAACGAAAAGACGGTACAAAGGTTGCGCGTTTTCGCGAAGCGGAACGCGGAAAACCGGCGTCGATCGGCGAACGCAACGCGTCGGAGCCGAGGCCCCAGTCAAATTGCCGCGAACGAAGCTCGTAATTCGTGCGTTGTTAGGCTTCAACGAGATTACCGGCGACGCTTTCTAGACGAAACACGGTTGCGACAGTGCGCATAACAGCGCACAATGAAAAACTCGGGCGAGGAAAATCGCGCGGGGAATTGGAACGAGAGAAAAATAAAGACGCGTAACGAGCCTTTCTTCCAGCCAGGTCCCGGTGTTTGCTAATTAGTCTATCTTTGGCAATCGACGGTGTTCCAAACGCGTTCGAGTGTGTACTAGAGGGCGCTCGCGAGTTCCCGGTGGGTGTGTCACAACCTCTGCGGCGCATATGAGTTACGACGTTAAATTAATTCCTGTCTGCAAGAACGGACCCGGGAAGCAGGAGAGAAACAACCTTCGCGAGCCGATAAAACCGAATAAAACCGCCAAGTAAGATGGGTTTTATAGCATTCCTTCCGCCCTGACACCAGCTCGATCGTCGATACATACGGTTAGCTGCCCTTTCTAGCGTCAATTCGCGCGCTGATCGACGGCACGACTTCGTCGTAATCGATCGTGACGTGTTCGTAACAACGCCGGGTAATAATCCGGTTGAATTTTCTCCGATACGGGTAACCGGTTGAGCGCGATCGTTTCATCGCTGTCGGCTGGTATAATCATCATTGTCGTCATCGCGGACAACCTCGTCCCGTTTTCGACACGGTAACCGTATTAATTACTCTGCCAGTTGATTCGACGTCCCGAGCCTTCGTAATATCTCGAATCGAATCCAGAAGAGCCATTCCTTGCTCTAGGGGAGTCATTAGCTGTCCCTCGCGGCGAATCGATCGCGAGTGAACGTCGCTGAGGTCGTTGACACGATAGCCGATCGAGAGTGATCACGAGTCGAAAAAGACAATTCCAGAGACGGTCATAGGGCTGTTTAACTATAGCAATAATCACGGGTCGAAGAAATTCCTCACGACAACCCGATGGATCGATGGAGCCATTCGATCCTTCCTTACGACGTCACGGTATCGCTATAAACGAGCAGGACTGCATTTTTCGCCGCCGATCACGCAAGAAAAATCGCCGAACAGCCACGTTACGTGATTCAGGGAGAGTTTCGCTGTTATTCAAGTGTATTTTGCTTCTCGTCCCAATGCGTCGCCTTCTCTCCCCCGTTTTCCCGTTTCCTGGGCCGCCGATTCCTAGACGGACGATTCATACCTCGCCGTAATCCCGGTTATGTCCCCACGACAATGTTACGCGTTATATAAACCGATCTCGATCCGATCTGCGATGGTGATTCGTTTTTTTTTTTGTAACAGCAAGGTTTCCACGAAGAATTGTTAATACGAGACACTTGGATTGTGCAGCTGATCGAAGTCTCCTAGATCATTGCAGATCTTGCGTAAGAGGGTGCACAGCAATCGACGATTCTCATAGTCCTCATAGCGCAATAACTGCAAGCTCGAGCACTGAAAATTCGTCGTGGACCAGTTGTCAGTTTCGCGTTTCAAGTGCCTGAACTACAGACCAGTCGAGGAAGCATAATCGATCCGGAGGAAGGGGTCGAGAAGATTTGGATTCGGTCAAAGTGTCAATCCGGCGGACCTCCATCAGACGGAGGATGATTTATCGTTGTACCTTGTATACATTTTATTTTCGGTTCATAATTTTCTTCGTGTACGTGTTATGAATGTATACACACGTGTACGAAGCGGCATATAAGGAGCGAAAATATGACAATCGATTTCACGAAAGTGAAAAGTGTCGATCAGCAAAAGGTGGAGCAGCGTGACATAACTTTTTGGAAAGTTATTTGGATGCAGGCCACGCTGCAGCCCGCTTCCGGTTCCTTCGCGAGCGAGCCACGCCTCCCGTGGGAATCGAGCGGACGAGCAAAAATATTTCGGTATGCCCCGGTGCAATTTATATCGATCTCACAATTTCCGGTGCCAGCGAAATCGCCACTTTCCTGCCTCGCTCGCCGATATTTCGCAACGCGGGATGCTGGCTGATTCCGCGTATTTAACGCGTCGCCTTGCTCGGCATCCACCCTATTCGTTTACGTGAAGATTCGTCGGGAATTGGAATAAACTGCGAAGCCGACGTCTGACGAGCTCGGAGCACCCGCGAACATGGCAGAGGCGAGAAAGCTCGGAATCGCGTTACGAGGTTAAACCAATCGAAGAAGCTTCCCGTTGCAAGAACCTTCGCCCTTGTGTTGCCATAGCGATATTGATCCTTGGAAATTTTATGAAGGGACCAATATTATCCGGAATGTGGAGGTATTTCCCTACCGAGCCTCGGCGAGGCAACACTCCTCCGTCTTCCGCGATTTCAAGTACAGCTCGGTAGCTGCATTGTCTTCGAGGGTATCTCGGATTCGTTCGGTTCCAGCTAAAACCGTGTGGAATGATTTCCATTCTCCTGTGCACGGTGGAACCGAGTCACGAGCCAGCCACTGTTACGTTCTACGTTTTAAGGGTGATCTTTGACACCGGTGTGGGAAACGCGTGTCATTTGGCTAAGAGGGTTATCGGTTTTGCACGATAGGCGCCCGGTGTTATTTGCTCGCTGCCTGATAGAGACCTTGACAGGCCCACAATGGGATATCGAACGGTCGAGAACGCGGTGCAGTTGGTAATCGTTGCTGTTGTTATTGGAAAATGCGGCGATACTTTTCTCCCGGCCACTACTCGCCGGTTGCATAATTCCAGGCGCTTTCGAAACGCGGCCTAATCGTCGATGCACCGGGCCCAAGGACGGACCCTCGATTTGCATCGGTTTCGATCGATCGCTGCTTAATCGGGTCCATTAAATCGTCGACAGTCGAGTGCACGGTTGTGTAATCTCGAACAGCCGATCGAGGCACCGTGCCGATCGAACCTTTCGCGGTCTTCGAATTCCGATAATTGAAAATTTAATTAGAATTTTAATTACGCGCGCTTGGATCTAATTAGCGATCCGCGGAGTCGTCGATTCTGGCTCGTACACGGTGCAGATTCGTTCTTTTTCCTCGATTGATAATTGCACCCGTCGCGAGTGTTTAATTAGGCACTGGTGAAGACAAAATCAGCGGCACACGTAATAGTGGAACGATCATTTCGACGGTGGAGACCGTTTAATGCCAAAAATACCTGTTTCGTTCGGTCTCGTCGTTCGCATGAATAATAAAAAGCAATTATCACGCTCGGAACGATTCCATTCTCGCCATCCGTGCACGCAAATTGCCTCTGTAATCGATTTGCTAATCGAACGATCCTCGAAAATGGGGAAGGAAGACGGAGCAGAATTTCTATCGATCATCGAATTGCAAATAGGTCGCGGACAAGTTTCAGGAAGTCGGAGAGTCGCGACGAGAAATCTTTCCCTGGATATATCGCTTCCTTCTTCGCGTTTCTTGTCCTTCTTCCTCCACCTTCTTCCACGTGGCGTCGCTCTCTCTCTCTCTCTCCCTCTCGTGGTCGAGAGTAAAGTTACACGGCCCCGTAAAACGGAAGTGCAACGCGTAACAAGCCACGCCGCGCGAGTTTCTTCGCGTAACTGCGTGTACTTACGCGACACACGCGCCTTTTTACGCCACGCAATCGCTTTCGTAACATCGCAAAACGCGAGAGTTCGAGATCGTCCTTCGATTACAGGAAGTCGGGGCCATTGGACGCCGGTCTGCCGGTTGATTTCGATCTATCGATCGGCCGGACGCCGCCGCGGCGTCCATCTTGTCAGAGGAAACGAGATTTCCCGTGCGGCGCATCGGGATCGGCCTTTAACATTTATCGTTAATTGTATTTCTCTGCTCGTGCGAACGCGTCTGGAAAACAGCGGAAATTCTCGAATCGAGTACGCTGATTAAAGATGAAAATTAGCGTGACGTTGGCGACACGTGCAGCCAGAGAAAATGGCGGCTCGTTCGACGGTAAACTGAACGATCGTCGCGTGAATAATTTAATGAATTTCGAGCGCCTGCTGTTCCCGGCGAAATTAAATTCGAAAAAATAAAGGAAAATAAATACACGTATAGAAGGGAAATAAAAGAACGGGCGGATAAAAGAGCGGCACGTTGAAAAATATACGATATTCGATCGGTGGATCGTTTTCGAAAATGGCAAGGTATCCAGGCGATCTTCTTGCGCAATCCGGATTTTACGAGCAAAATTTCATAATCACCCGACGAGTGCGCATTACGCGCCCGGTAAACAGATAATTTCTTCGTAACAGAAATCGGTTGCAGATCCTCCCAAGCGATAGCGACGATTTATTATCTCGGGCTTTACCTTCTGACAGCTGTATCGCTTTTAATTGCTCGTTCCTCGAGATTTCTTCATTCGTTCCTCACGAGGAAACGGCGGCGCACGCGACGCGCCATTTTTCCTACTCCGAGTCAGGATTTTCGGTTAAAATCGATCACCACGCGTGTTCGCGGAATCCAGGAACTAACGTCGAATTGGCAAGAAAATTGCGGAACCGGGAGGTTTCCCTCTCGTTGACCCAGATTGTGCTCACTGCCGGAGGTTGTCGAGGGACTTAGATCGGATCGCTGCGAGATCGATATAATAGGTCTCTTCCTATTGCATCTTCCGCGCGATATCTTCCATCTCCGCGTGTATCCACGTGCCTTATATTCCACTTGATCATTTGTCCGGAGGGTGACTTCTTTTTGAGTCCTTTCCAAGATTCTGAATGCCGACTTCAGCGGACCTTGAAAGTCTAGCTCGTTCGTTTCAATCTAACCCGGTAATCTGGCGTGCCTCCATGTATCTTCTTTTATTAAGAACCGGAATCGATGGCAATCTGTCGGGTGAAAATAGTTCGCATCGACTCGTAGCCGAAGGTGGCGGAATTGGGAGATCATACGGTCCACGATATGCAAATAAATGACACACGATCCTCTACCGTCGAACGCCCACGAAATGTCGCGTAACAGTGTCATCTCGTATCGCGAGTGATTTACGATCCACGGACAGTGTCCGCGTTAGGCGCACTGTTCTCAGGGCCTCACGCATCGCCATCCCCACTCCCGGCCCCGAAACAGTGACGCGGAGGACCGCTAGTGGCGCTGGTGTAAGAAGCTCCTCGCCGTTTAATAAATGTCCCGCGCATTCCTTTTGCTCGTTCTCATGACGGGCCCAGTGAAAGTGCTCGGACGTGCAATTTCTTAGCGATTACGAGAGGGGAAGGAGGGGCGTCCCGTTATTATCAGCGTGACAACGTTCGATGGTTAAAACGTGTAAACATGTTATTCGAAATTTATACTCGTTTTATACGGATTGAAATACAGGAGGAAGAGGAGGAAAAAGGAGTCTCATAGGTTGAAAGGCTTCTGTAGGTTCGCCGATTAAACTTCGCGAAGGACATATCGGACCAAGGTCTCGCGTATCCCCGAAAACCTGAATACCTATTTTTCTCGAGAACAATTTGAATTTTATCCAAATATTTTCATCGAATGATTCCGATTAAGCAAAAACGAAACGAGGACCATGTCGGGATTCAAATTTATGGAAATCGCTCGAACATTTCTCCGTTTCCTTTTTCCCTGGTGTATATATAATTAACGCCAATAGGTGTTTAGTCAGATTCGAGGAATCTTTTCCAACGCAATACGGTGAAACGACTGATAATATCTGATACTAATGGCCGAGTTTTCGACTTTCCCGTAAGCTTTTCGCAATCAACCGTTCACGTAAGCGATCGATGATGCGATTTTACACCTGCGAAGCCATAGCCGTCTCATCTTTACGACGCAACACTCCGTCGTGTCCCCTTATCGCTGCAATTAACGAGAACCCTCTTGCAATATTTCTTAAACGAATATTTATTACGAAAGCAGCTCGAGGTATCTGTTTTCCTCTGCCACGGACGTCTAGCTATCCCCGTGTCGTCATACCGCCGATAATTCCCGAAAATGGAAACAAAAGTAGTTGCTCGCTGATACATCATGCGTAAAGGAATGTTATTATTACGACGGAATAAAGAACTGTGAAATATTTTTATAGCTTCGTTGGAAAAGGAACGAGCCACTCGGCCATCCATGCCTGACAATGTACACGCCGACTGGCAGCCTTGAATTTTAACCAGGTCAAAAAATATCAAAACCCCTGCGACCAGATATTTTTTGAATAACCCGTGAAACCTGTTCACATGCCACTCGTCTGACTTAATCGGGCAAACCCGAAATTTCTGTTTTTAAAATTGCCGAGCAGAGGCCCGTTCCGAGGGGCCTGGAATATTCATAACAAGGATGGTTTATTCAAAAGAGGACGTTTTATATTCCCCGTGTCACCTTGGAATATATAATGATAGAATCTTCAAACGGGGTTCGCCATTTTTGACCAATATTAATTTATTTCCTCCCGTCATTCGAATCGATTTCTTTTCTTTCCCGCGCAACTTCCTTGGGTTCCGCTAATAGGGTGACACGTCGTCTTCCTTCTTTACTCTTCGGAATCCTGCGTTCGCAAACTTTTTCAATCCGCCTCCTACGGGCACGTAGAACGTGGATTTATAGCCGAGCTCGTTATTAAATCGACGAATAATAAATATTCAGAAACGATTGCTTTCGAAATCGCGTTGCCAAAAGAAAAAAAAAAAGAAAAAAAAAAAGGAATAAAAAGAAAGAATTTATATTCTCGAAATTGCAAAAACGAAGATTTATCTTCTCCGAAGCGGATAAAGCTGTGAGATTTAATTAAATTTTCCGTCAGGCTCGTAGGCAGGGGAAACACGCTGGACGCTCGATTTCGTGGATCTGCGGTAACTTTTAGGCAAATAAAGCCCGGGGAAAAGTACGGCGAAATGATCCAGCGACGATCACGGGGCCATGTGGTAGACGGAAAGGGAAAGTACGTCGGTTTCGCAAACCGGAACTTTTTCTATCGATTATTTAATCGTTATACGCCGACCTTATGGACTTTCTATGAACGAGGCCGCGTTAAACTAGCACGATTATTCGGATTCGCGCACGGATCCTCGAGAAATCGTTCAGACACCTTTCGTGCTGTTCCCTCGTCAATCTTGTTAGCCGGAGTTACGTTCGCGTTCACGCTTTACGACACTTTAATGCGGCCTTTGCTGGCAAAGCGGCGCTCGTGCTCAGCTTCGCCTTTTTTCCTCCTCCATTTTCTTTCCTTCTGTCTTTCCGCGAGGCCGTTCCGTCAAATGGGGGGCCAGCTTCGCTAGCGCTGCACCAGGGACAAGAGGAAACGAGTAACGGTTACGTTCGATGTATTTATCATCTCGTTGAGAAAGTCGTTCGCTTTGTTCGCCTGCAGCCTAACCCAAGCAACGACGAGTTGCCTGTGTATCTTTCTGGCAAACGGAAGCATTCCGCCAGCCTTTTACGATGTGGCAAGGCTGTCCCGGCACCAGTTAGGTTAGCTAACGCCCGCGGAATCGCTGTGCAACGTCCGATTATCGAATCTCGGAATTATTTTCTCAGCTACTATCGATATAAGCACATGTAGGAGTGTGTGACTGTATGCGAGCTCCGGTTAACGATAAGGCGACGTGAATGACGAGCACCAGTGATAACTGGAGTCTCGAAACGAAGTGGCGATCCGCTTGATCTTCGCGGTGGATTAACAAAGGGGGCCCAACTTTAACTCTTTTGCTACTACTATACGATTATAATCACCGATCATGAAACGCCATCTACACACGACAGGTGACTATAGTCACTGGTCACAAAAATGAAGCAAAAATTAAGACAAGTGCTAGCGTTCCTCTTCGCAAAGAATTGCAAGCGCTATTGCGATGGTTGGTTTCTCCTCTTTCTTTTTGTTTCCTTCGAAAGACTTGGCCTCGAATGATAAAGACTTCACGATCGTAATGTTTCCATCATTCGCACGATGCTTCGTTCTACACAAGAGATTTCGCGGCGATACCCGATAATCGTAGCGAAAGGGTTAACGCTTTGCACTCGATGACTTTTTCGTTACAGAAAAATAGTAATTCGAAGACCTTCTGTCATAGAGTCGAGGATATTTTTAAAATGGTAAACAGCGAAAGGGTTAACGCTTTGCACTCGATGACTTTTTCGTTACAGAAAAATAGTAATTCGAGACCTTCTGTCATAGAGTCGAGGATATTTTTAAAATGGTAAATGAGAAATCATATGCAAATTAAGACGTAGAATTATTTTTCTTCGACCTTATACACATCGTTGGGTAATTTTAAATTTGGTATATTAATTAACGTCGGTCTTTAGAATCTGATTAAATGGTGACTGATTTGACTGATTAAATGGTGACTCGCCTCTCGAGTGCAAAGGGTTGAAAGGGCAGGTTGAAAAACGGATCACGGAAGTTTTACGCGAATATCGTGTCCAACTGAATAAAGTCAAATCGGTCATCGAGTTATAGACTCGTTTTAACCCAGCCCCCTTTTCTCCACCCCTTACACGCAGGAATGTCCTTAAGTGTCCACTCACCCCAATATCCTGCCAGCTTCCGAGCTTCTGTAGTAGTCGCACCTGTGAAGAGGTCTCCTGGGATCATCCACGTTCCTCTGGCCAGCAGCTTGGCACAACGCGCGATACAGTTGGAACTGAAGGACCCCTGCCACGAAATTCCTGTGAAATACGAGAGAAAGCGAATTTAGCGTTTGCCACGCGTGTCTTTGGTGCTCGTCAAATGGTCAGAGTTAATCCACGGAGAAAAATGTCTCTAGCCTTTCGTCACATTCATCTCGTGCCCTCTTTTTCAGCGATAGATTCACGGTACACTGGGAAAGCCAAGAACCGCAAGAACAGAAATCCTTGAATGAGGGAAATGTAGCCGAGCTTGTCGATCGTGAATCTATTAATCAGCGACGCGTTTAGTGACCTCAAGCGTGGCCACTTTTTGCGAAGCTTGAAGAAATAGCGACGAGTGCTGAAGGTCAGTGTCATCGAGGTCGATTCGCCACTTAGGATTCCTTTCAACGATTCCACAGCGGATCGTGCATCTTCCTCCTCGAATAGATCCTCGCCGGGTGGCGATACGATGAAAGTGAGAGGGCTATAGGGGAGTAGGAAGACGAAGAAGAAGACAAAGCGGCCGTTTCACCGAGACTCTTCATCGACGACGACCTTTACGTAATAAAACGCGGGACTATCCTTCGCGGATCGTTGTTACGCTCGCGTTCCTCTACTTTCCATAGAAATAGAGGCTGCGCCGTGGCCTCACGAGAGCTGTTACGACCGCGATCGCGAAAGTGAGGAATGTCGCCCTCGGTTCTCCGCTGGAGCGTCGATAGTTTCGTAACGACCGTAATTACACCTTGGCCCGTCTGTTTTATAGCCACGAATTTTGGCTTCGCTTTCGCGCGACCTGCTCTCTTGTACGCTTTCGACCATCGGTTCCTCCGGCAAACATCCCATTCGCCATAAAAATCTTCCTCGTCCGTTAGAAACCGAGCTCCGACAAATCTAGCTATCCTGAGATCTCGTTTCATTAGCGTAACCGATTTCCAGCAAGTTCGTCACGAGGTTCCAGCGAATACGAGTTTCTATAAATGTCTCCTCGTAAGCGGCGCGTTAAATCGCTGTCCGCCTTCGTTTATATCTTCGTTACGCGAGCCTCGGTATCTGGCCGAGAAATCGGCTAACGAGGATCACCGAGAACCGGTGCCAAACGATGATACTAATCTGCCATTTCAGCTGGTGCAGAGAACCACCGATCGATTCTCCGTTGGAAGCAACGGAGGACAGGATAGCACAGGATAGGATGGGATAAGAGAGGCCATCCTCGAGGCCCTCGAAAGTTTCTTCCGACGACTTCGGTGCTCGATTCTCGACCGGTGAAAGAGGGAGAGAAAGACTCCTCTTGGCGGCCATTGGGGCCGTGGTCGAGCGACCAACGAAGACGAAATTGGAAGGAAAAATGTCTGCCTGGCGATTACGTAGCCGTGGATTCGCGTATCCTGGCGAATTTTATCCGGCGACCTTTGAGTTCTGCCCACGTGGATTAATCGAGGTAGAAATCGAGACCAGGCTCTGGGAACCGGTGCTCCCATCCGAGTCCAAGGCAAGGAAAACAGCGTGGACGGTGTGTGATCGGATTCAAGGAGAGCTTCTACCGCCATCGGCCGCCATTATTCGATATACGTGGATTCGTCGCTGGAAAACCTACTCGAGACATGTCTTCGAGCTTTCCGATCGCTGATATTTCTGTCTACGCGTTAGATAACAATTTGAACGGTGCCAATCGGATTGGACTTTCAAATCCCGCTCGCGGACCACCTTCCATCCAGGTGGAAAATGATCCGGGACCTTTAGCTCGCATTACCTAATATTCCTACCGAAGAAGCAGCTCGATTTAACCGGCGTAATTTATTAAAACGTCCATGGCGCTTCAGCGCGCAATCCTCTCCGAATAAATCGCTCCTCGAGATCCCGCTCACATTTCGATCGCCAATTTTCTCGATCCACGAATCGCGAGCATCTACACCTGTTACATAACGATCCTAACGATCTCGCAGAGACCCACGTAAACATCGGCCGGGTATTATACATTTCTAATGAGCATCGCGCACGTAGGCCTGGCTCGCGGTGTGCACGTGTGTCTATGTACGCTGAAGAAAACGGAACCGGGGCCAGGCTTGGCAAAAGGGAGGGGAAATCGTGACGTAGGACCGCGTGTCTCATGAAAGGGAGTAATGGTTGCACCCACGAGATCGGCTGCGGATAAATCCTTACGGGTGAGCACTAACTGCCGGCACCGGTGCACACGTAACCGTCGAGGTTGCCGTCGAGAGAGGAAGGACGAAAACGGAACGGTACCAGGGAGAAAGGGAAGAGGATCGAGCGTGCTGCACCGGCCCGATTATTGTGCATCGCCGACGGCCATGTCCGGCTGAAAACAGACAGAAAGAGGGAAAAGGAGAGGAAAGCGAAGCGATGTCGAGTCGTGACTCCATTGCGAAAATTTTACCACAGAGATTCCCTCTCGTCTTGGCCTTCCAAACTTTTCCAGGCGATTCCTCTTCCAACGAAGGTCTACCGGTGTGAGGTCCGGTGTTTGGCACAGGTTGGGGGTCGAAGGTTGAGGACGAGGATAGGGTGGGACAGGGACGCATAGGTGGATATGGGAGACAGTTATTTTAGACGCGTCAACAGGTTGGAATGCCAATTACGCACGGTCGGAAGTTGAGGCGAAGCTGCAGAGAAAGGACCGAGCCGATGCAACGTGACAGGGATATTTTTGTGTATGGATTATTCGGCAGGTTACGTCAGATCCGAGGCTTTCTTGCGTCGAAAGTTGCTCAAAGTTACGTTGCGTTTCGGGCACGAGTAATGCCGCCATAATCTCCTCGAAAGATGCCTGCTCGACCGAATAAGGAACGCGATTACTCCTGTTCGATTGCTCCCTTAACCAACGAGTAGCCCTGAGACGACGAAGCGAAGATAGCAGCAGAGAGAACAGAACAGCCTACCTCAACCTGCTCATCTAGCCCGAAAAGCGAGACTCGCCAGAGCTGCACGAGAGTCACAGAGGGTCCAAAAAGAGAAAGAAACGTCAAAGCTACGTGAGGTGTCCGGCACTCGAAACGACTCACACGCATATCGGGGTACCGGGTATACACATAACAGTTGGAACCCGAGGTGGCCAACAGTGGGGATCCGCGGACGAAGAAGAAAACGAAACTGTTGCCCAAGGAGAGGGACGTTTTCGAGAGGCGTGGGGAGGTGAGTCGTGTGTCTCCCAAAGGGGAGTGGTAGCCGATCGTGGTCGTTCTACGCGAACAAAGAGGTGTAACGTGGGGGGTACGGCGTGTTGGGCCCGGGTGGCGAAGGCGAAAGTATGCCGCGTATATAAGGCGACGAACCGGCGGCAATCAGCATCCAGTTCACTTCTGGACGCACCTGGAATATCTCGAGAGCAAAAATGAGAATCCTGGTACGTGGACGAGTGACACGAGGGGGACGATTATCGGCCCCTGGGAGCCGGCTACCGGAACAGCGGGTCGAACAGTGACTAGACCGCAAAGACACGTTCGTGACGGCCAGTGAATGATTTCTGTCGAGACAGTGCTCGGTTCCCGGTTATAGTTTCCGCGTCGAGGGCTTTCCTTGCCGGGAAATCGTTCGTAACCTGTCCGCGATCGGGAATCGTCCGCAACGTCGACTCGTAGACGAGCACAGAGTGATCTCGTTGACAGCTATCAATAGCTAATCCAGTTTCAGGGAGTTTCCCGGTAGACGTACCGGTGAAATCGGTGGTCCGAAACGTTTCCCAATCCACGACTCGCGCAGTGTCTTCTGGTCTAGAAACTCGAAATCCTCCTGCGCGATCCGTTTTCAACCGGTTTCTCTCTCGAATCGCTTTCGTTTTCGAGCGCGCAGACGTTGTAATCCAGCCTAGGCGAAACACTAACGTTCTGTTCGTGGTTTTAGATCTGCACGACAGCGATCGTCCTGTTGGTTTCATCCACATGGGCCGGGGAGGTCGCCAAGTCGGCTGAGAAAGCGGAGTCTTCTCTGGACGACCAATCCACGAAGAAGCAAGAGAAACGAGGCCTGTTGGGTCTCGGTTACGGGTACAGTTACGACGGTGGCTACGACATCGGAGCCGCTGGACACGGAGGCTTGGAACTGAACGGGTATAGCGGCTACAATGGCTACGGAGGCCATAGCGGCTATGGGGGCCATGGCGGCTACGGGGGCCATGGCGGCTATGTCGGTGGCTACGGAGGATACCTGAACGGGGGTGGGCACGAGCATGTCAAGACCGTGACCGTCGTGAAGAACGTCGCAGTACCGTACCCCGTGGAGAAGCACGTGCCGTACCCCGTGGAGAAACCGGTACCAGTCCCCGTGAAGGTTCCCGTACCGCAACCTTACCCAGTGGAGAAGCCCTATCCAGTCAAGGTCCTCGTCAAGGTCCCAGTACACGTACCCCAACCGTACCCCGTGGAGAAGAAGGTCCCATACCCGGTCCACGTGCCAGTCGATCGTCCATACCCAGTCAAAGTTTTGGTACCACAGCCTTACCCCGTGGAGAAGCACGTCCCGGTACCGGTGAAGGTACCGGTCCCTCAGCCGTACCCGGTCGAGAAGCCAGTCCCAGTGCCAGTCAAAGTTCCGGTCCACGTACCCTATCCAGTGGAAAGATTAGTCCCAGTGAAGGTTCCCGTTGACCGCCCGATCCACGTGCCAGTACCCAAACCTTATCCCGTGCACATCGAGAAGGCAGTACCCTATCCAGTCGAGAGACCAGTGCCAGTTCCGGTCAAAATACCAGTTGACAGACCGTACCCAGTCCCAGTAGAGAAGCCATACGCTGTCCCGGTGAAAGTACCGGTCCCGCATCCCTATCCAGTCGAGAAGCCTGTGCCCTACCCAGTCGAGAGGCCTGTCCCATACGAAGTTAAGGTCCCAGTAGACAGACCGTACCCCGTCCACATCGAGAAGCCGGTGCCTTACCCGGTCGAGAAGGCAGTCCCGGTCCCGGTCAAAGTGCCGGTCCCTTACCCGGTCGAGAAGGCAATCCCGATTCATCACGACCTCGGCTACAGCAACGACTGGTCCGGTAGCCACGGTTATCATTAAATTCGTACGACGATCGTGTCGGTTTGATCGCCGACCGGGCAAACGAGCGGACGGCGATCATGCGCCAGCGACATCAGGCGATCGACACGCAGTTTTAGGTGACACAGGAGAGAAAAGAAGAAATGAACGAGTCGAAAGAAGGACGGAATGGATGGCACGCGTCGAACAACGCATACGCATCTCTTCTTCTACTTAGATCGCGACAGGGGTGGACTTCCGGTACACGAACACGTCGCTCCAGAGGCCGGTCCCTCCGAGGTCGAACGTCGCAGAGCCTCGCAAGTATGGCGGCGCGAGTCACGGACACGAAGAAACGCGAGACTCACCCGTTGCAGCCCGACTTTAGCGATCTTCGTTCGGAAAACAGCTCGCTTATCTCACCTTCTTTCTTTATCTTTTTTTTTTTTTTTTCTACCGAAATAGCAGAATACATGTATTTTTGTACGAATTATAAATATTAATGACGTAAAGAATATGGAACGGAGTGTGTCTTCCTTCACCGAGCCACCTTCCTACCTCCTCGACCATGTCGCCAACAGTTCCGACGATTTCCACTTTCATTTTCCGCATGCTCGACGTTCCCAATCATTAACCATCGTTCTATCACGATGTTTATCACCGGCCAATCCGGATACGGCCCCCCCCCCCCCCGG
>NW_016925480.1:333503-351232 GCF_001483705.2 Eufriesea mexicana
CCCCCCCCCCCCACCGGTGTAGAATCATCGAGTCGTCGAGGGAGAATTCGAGACATCGCGTCACGATCGAACGCTCGCTTTCCTCGATTCTAGGGTTCGATTAAAGGGGCAGGGGTGTTCCGTGGATCGGCCAGTTTCACTTTCCATTCGAAACTTTCCTCGCTAGTCGCAGTGACCACGCGTGCACGTGTACCCAGGGATTCCATCGACGACACGCGAAATCGGATGGTAGGGCCGCGACCCAGTTCTCTCGCTGCCAACACGCCCCTGCCAAATCGATGCTCTTGATCGCCCCTTGCCGTCCACGTGTCCTCGTAATTTGCACCGACGTGCAGCTCGTTGCTTTCCGACCCACATCCACTTTCCGTCCGAATTAACCGGGTGCTCGAGGAACGCGCAGATCCCTGCGAACGTGACTCCATCGATCTTCGCGTTTCTTTCGTTCATATCGAGCGTATTATTTTTCCTATCCTATCGGATGCTCTCGTTGCCACACGGGGTTAGAACCTACTTAGGCGTATTAGGACGAGCGTGTTTCGATGCTGGCATAGGGGGCGAGCGATTATCTAGGAGGTGGGGAACTGGCATGGAATCGGTAATGCGAGTACGAAGATCCATTCGTGGAATATTGGGAATCAAATTTTATTCCGAAGATATTGGGAATATTTCGAATAAATTCTTGGAATCGAGTCTCATTTGAATATTTCGAATAAATTATTTATCGATCGAATTTTATTTGCAATTTAACGCGATTCTGGCGTAACTAATTGGTGGTCAGCTTTGTGTCTTCGACAGGGCCGAAACACCTATCGTAAATATGACTGGTCTGCCTTGGTACCGCCTGTTCGTGTCATTGAATCATTGCACGGTCATATTTATTTGTCATTCGGGTCCTTCGAATAACGAATAACGTTGTGTCTGAATAAATTTTGCGAATAACTAGTTTATTCACGAAGAAGGAAACACTTTTTTCGAATAAAATTGCTATTCCTAAATAAAGAATAATTTTTCTTCGAATAAAATTGTTTTTTATTAGACACAAATCGTTTGTCATAAATTATTAACGAATATTCTTTTTCTAGAATAAAATCGTTAATTTTTACGAATAAATACGAGGGATTTATTATAAATAATAAATAAGTTTTATTCGAATAATATCGTTTGCCATAAATTATTCATAAGCGAATATTTTCTTCACGAATAAAATAGTTAATTTTCACGAATAAATCCTAGGGATTTATTTCTTATTCGTTATTCGTTACCTGGACACATTTCGCCGAAGGACTGCGATGGAGGCACCGGAAACTTTAGCAACGATCCACGGGTAACCTTCAATTACCTCCGTTGCGCGTTCGTTAAGCAACCCCGATGGATTCTTAGGTTATGTATATACGATTTCGATCCACGCGTGCCTCACGGGAACTCCCCCGTGGCGTACGGTTGGAAACGCACGAGCATTATTCTAATTAACGTTTAGGGAATCGCGCACGTGGCTACACGTTCGTTAGAATCATTAATCGACGTCGTTAGCTCGGCAACGTTCTCCCGCACCGAGAGCACTCAAGCGAGACCACGTATCGCGCCTTATAATTCGTATCACATATTTCATTTTTCCACGATTAACCGATTCTACGCGATGAGCCCGTTATTCGCGGCAGCGGTGCGAAGTGGAACTAAACTAGCGGAAAATGTAAATAAACAAATTCGGAATGTATACACACGAACGCGTCGTACAAGCGAACAAAGGTGCGTAGAAATATTGGGAATCTGAATAGAGGAATCTTTTTCTAGGTTAGGTGTCGGTAAGGGAAAATCGGATTTCTCTTCTTTTCCATAATAAAGGCCGATTTAACTTTTGCGCTTCGACCCACTTCGTCCGTACCCAACCACAGTCACTTGACTCACGAATCGCACACTTCGTGCTCGTCCGTCGAACAGCCAGCAATTCTTACGCAATCGAGCCGCACGCGACTTCGACCGAGGCTGAAAGTGAGAGACTCCCTTCATACGAAAGATCGTCATGGGAGAGAAACTCGTGCCTTTGTGTCTGACCGGAACGGTCCTATTTCCCTGTCGCGACTTTTAATCGAGTAGTGGACGTGGAGTATTCGAAAGTACTTTTTCTATCGTGATACTGGGTCTTTTGTTTCTTTGCGAAGAAATTTTTACAGCTGGTGCAGGCTACGATGAACAATTTGCTTCGAGTAGTTTCTTATTTCGTTTGACAACGATGGAGAGCGTGGATAATTTTGTTAATTAGAAAGCAGTTCGAATTCGAATATAAGCAGCTTTATCAGCGCCTAGCTCGGTACTTTCGCGAACTTCTATGCACGGGAACGGTCGGTAAGGAAGGCACACGAATTTAACGATGGTCGGTATAATTATTTTTATGAACTAAAAATTGGAGCATGTGAAAAAGAAATCGAATAGGTGTAAATCTAATCAATGAGTCGAAAGTGTGTTATACTGTACTTATAAGATGATAGTGTAATGATTGTGTAACAAATTGCGATTAACCAACTGTGGGAAACGATGTCAACTGTAGCTACGACAGGTCAACTGAAAAGGGACTATCAACGATAAGGCTCAATTTTCAATAAATCAGATAATGACAAGATTTCAATTCGAGATAAGTGGCGCCATGGCCGGAAATTTAAATTTCAATCTTGCTATTCTACTACTGCGGTCGTAATGGGACTTTGAAAGAGAGAAATACCTGGCAAATCGCCTTCATTGCAGCCTACAATTCAAATTCTCATTAGTAACCATTCGTTGATAGTGAAAATGGTGAATTATGCTAACGGTATGAAGTTACATTGCATTCGTGTAATTGAGATCCCTTTTTTGCTATAGTAACATCGCTTGGGATACCTCGCGTGTCTTCAGGTCATTTCTCAAACCATAATTCATGAGATGGGAAAGGATAATACAATGTTATAAGCTTCATATATGGTTAGAGAGATCGCCGTTTAATTAAAGCAATCCTAATTGTATATTTATGCCTTATATATATTAATTAAAACACGATTACACGATAGTAGTATCTGTAATGGAATACCAGAATGGAATACCTCTTTTACACCTATTAGCTTCGAGAATAATAGATGTTACCTCATTAAGCTTAAAAAGGAAGTTACTCGTCTAGGAATTTCACGGGTCAATTGATATAGCGTCCGTATCCAAATCTAACGATCCCAAGTTCGAATCTCGCACTCCTCGATTTCTCGAATGTTTTCTCACAATGTCATTTTTCTTCCGAAAATCTTGTTCTATCATTCAATAAATTCCCAAACGAGAATGACAAACCAAAAACAGAAACAAAAATTCTTCCGATGAAAAAAAAAAACAAAATGAAAATAAATCTCACCAATTTTCCCTAGCTATCACGAAAACATATATATCCATAAATTTCCTAGGAAAGAACACACATCTTTCGTATCTACTACATAAAAAGAAGCACTCTCTCCTGTGAACGGGTGCGTGTGTAGTCGGAAAAAATTGGCATTCCTCACGTGTAACAACAACAAAAGCACAAAAAGGTGTGAATACCAAAAAAGGAAATGGTATGAAAAAACCATTCACGGTCCGTGATTATCGCGTGTCGATTGTGAAATCTCGATAAAACGGGTCGTGGTTAATACGATTCTATATTTTCTCTCCGGACAATGCCACTGTCCTCTGATTACGTGTGTCTTTAGGGAATTGTTCACCGTGTTTTCGATTACGATCGCAACAACAGCACGATTCCCTCCGATATAGTCCACGACCGTCAAAGTCCTCCAATCTTCCACGCCTATAACTTTCCGGTATTTTTCAGGAAGACCGTAAACGTGTCTTCCAACGACGTCCATGTTTGCAACTTGAGCCATTTAATTTCTCTCCTTGGATACGCTCGATTTAGAACACGTTACCGGCAAATAACTTTTACTCTTACTACAGCGTGAAAATTGGTTTATAAACCTTGACACCCGGTACATAAAACCGTTTCCAACTAGTTAGGTTAATTCAGCGTCCTAATTCAATTTCACAGTAGCTGATTTTTATTACACTCTCGTTTCGAGAGTAATCTTCGTTACTTTTCGAATGAAAAATTTGTTTTTCCAAAAATAGCACCTCATATAATAGACACGAAACAACAAATAGATTTAAACTTTTCGATAAGTTATAAATCGTAAATGAATTAAAAAATTTAAATTAGAAATTCAATTTCTAGTTTCGAATTCCGAAATGGATGAATGGAAGACGATAGCAGGAGATCACTCGCTTTCATTCGATGCGTGACTCGCATACAGATCGGATGACCGTCATTCTCGGGGTATTTTCAAGGTCGCGATGTTCGAGAAAAGCGATGTGGCAAAAAGGCGCGAAAGATCGACCCCGGTCGAGTGTCCCTCCGTTTAAGGTTGCTCCGATCAAGAGTCAGGTTCCTCAGACCGATACCTCTTGACCGTGATATCACCTGGATGAGTTTCACTCTCGACAAGAGTCGCGAAAGCGAACTCCCTCTCGATGAATCCCTAGACCTGCGCAGCATCTTGGACAGAGAAACGCGTGTATAAAAGCTGGTAAATCCACGGGATCGATTTACTTCTGTCTAGTCTGGATCGCGTATCGTAGAACCCCTCAGCCCTGAAGGCGTACAGTTTGCCTGCAGGATGGGACACACGGTACGTGTCGAAGTGGTAGACACTTCGTTTCACGTTGAAGTGGCTCGATATGGTGCGACGGTGTTGGAAAGTGGACGTGGAAAATCTAACTTCTGCGAAGACAAAGAGGACTGATCTTTTCCATTCTGTTCCATTTTTAGAGAAACACGGCGATCCTGCTGATAGTCCTCGTGGCAATAGTATTCGACGACTCGACAGCTAGTCAGAAGCAAAGTTCCAATTCCGAGAAGGGATATCGAGTTATAAAACCGCAGAGGCACTTTAAGGCGAGAGATCATCGCGCTACAGAAGGAAGGACGAGTGTCGTGGAGAGCAAGGATAGTGGTTCAAGGTCGCCAGGATCGGCCGAAGACACTCGTGTGTAATTTGTCGTGTAAGAATCCTCTTAAATTCTTAGACGAGTACTAATTTAACGAGATCGTTACAGATGGCTCCTACAAGGTTCACGAAGACCAGGAGGAAGAAGCTGTACAGTCGAAAGAGGTTGTCCCCATGGACGACAATGTCGAAGAGAAGGGAAATTCAAATGCTGGAACGATTTACCTAGTAAAACACAATGGAGGCAGAGTGCCGACCGGAGTACCCCGCAAAGGCCAAATTCTAGGTCACCATGTCCACGAAGACGTGCACAAGTTCATAACAGTGATAAGAAAGGTAGCGGCACCCTATCCGGTAGAAAAGACGATAAGGTACCCCGTTGTGAAGAATATACTGTACCCAGTCAAGGTACCGGTACCTCAACCCTACGCGGTGGAAAAGAAGATTCCATATCCGGTGAAGATTATCGTCAAAGTCCCGCTTAAAATACCGAAACCGATCCCAGTGGTCAAAGAAGTACGGTATCCAGTTCACGTACCGGTTGATCGTCCCGTAGCCGTAAAGGTCTACATACCGAAACCTTATCCGATCGAGAAGAAAGTCCACTACGAGGTTAAGGTGCCGGTACCCAAACCGTTCCCCATTGAGAGGAAGATACCCGTGCCAGTAAAAGTGCCTGTACGCGTATCTCAACCGTACCCCGTCGAAAAGGTAGTTCGCTACCCTGTAAAGATAGAGGTGGAGCAACCCGTACCGGTGCCAATACCCAAACCGTATCTCGTACCGGTATCCAAGCCGGTTCCTTACCCCGTCGATAACCCAGTACCGGTACCAGTAACAGTTCAGGTACCACGGCCAGTACCTGTTCCGGTCGATAAGCCGGTTCCTGTCGAGGTTAAAATTCCAATACCGGCGCCCTACCCCGTCGAAAAGGAAGTGCCCTACGCTATCGAGAAACCAGTGCCTGTACCGATCGAAGTGCCGGTAGATCGACCAGTACCGATACACCTGACGAAACCTGTGGCCTATCCCGTTGCGAAACCAGTTCCCTATCCTATTAAAGTACCGGTTGGGATACCGGCACAAGAGGCGTCCGGTTCTGGAAATGATTATCGTGGCTGGAAACGATGAGTGGAAGAGAAAGAAGGATGATCGGATTATCTTTTTTACTAGCGCGTTTCTTGGCGCGAAATTTGAAGAAACGAATGCTGGTTGTTGAATGCTTCTTAGTCACTATAGGATGGAAGCGTTTGTAAAAGTTCTGATTATGCTGAGTTGTCTAGGTAGCGTTATTAACGGTGGTTGATAATGCAGGAATTTTCTAATTCGTTATCTTCGAGTCGTAAAAAATTTTTTATAATAAATTTTGGTTTGTGTATTGGGAATTGATGACGATGATCTACTTACATTGTAACTATGTGCTACGAAAGTCAGTATCCTGGAATTACATTGGTCTGCAACTTGTATCGACTGTGTTACTCTTATGTAGCAACTGCGAACCCCGATAATGGCAATACGATTTAAAAATAAACGAATTTTATACAAATATAATTAATAATTTCTTTTTAATTCATTTTCGTTACCCTTAAAAAGATTAATTAATTTGTAATTTACTTAAATTTATTACGGAACTATTGAAACGTTCCTTACTTCATTTTACTGATTAAGAAGGTGAGAATCTCTGATACCAAAATGGCGACCACGTGCAGTAACCGGAAGTGGAACTAAAAAGATTTGAATTAAGCGATTATAATTCTTTTTCCACAGGAACAGCAATCTTTAAATTATCGATCTTATTCCGGTCACGATCACTTTCGCTGCAATTATTTACGCCAATGTCCCTCCTAGAAATTTGCGCAAAATCAGGCGATACAGTTTCCAAGCTTGATCGAAACTTTCCACGAAATCGCGGTAACTGGCGGAAAATGATCTAATTAAAATAAATAGGCATAAGCAACGGTGCTTGAAACCCTGGAATCGTGCGATCTATATCTAAATAATCCGATCTCGCTGTAATTTGAATATGCTAATTCAAATTACACCGGTCATTTAAATTCCCATAACGCAATTAAAAGAATAAAGATACGTTATCTAATCTTCTGCTTTTTGTCAAACTTTCTATATCGTCCATTTATACTTTAAAGATCAATTAACGATTTAATACCATCATCTGCGAACGCGTAGGTGCCTAATCTAATTGTAAAACCAGAAGAAGAAAGTGGCGCGATTTAAAATGGCAAAACGGAAGGAACTATCATACCGGTTCCAGTTTCACTTGAACTAGACCCGAGAAACTCGATGGCACGTGTGATCGACGAAGATCAACGATGAGAAAAATGGCGAGGACGCGAGAAGGCTGACCGAATGCGGTCCCGCGATAAATCCTTAGAATATTCCGCGATTGCAAAAGGAACAGTACTGAAAAAAGAAAAATGAATAAATAAAAAAAGAAAATCCAGGTCCAGTTTTGATCATGGTGAGTTTCACGATGGAGGTTCTTGAACGTTCTTTCCAAAGAGAAATAAAAACGTGCAGTGATCGATGAAGATCAACGATAAGAAAAATGACGTGGACGCGAAAAGGCTGACCGAATACGGTCTTGTGTAAATCTTTAGAATAACCCGGGATTGTGAAAGGGACAATTGTTAAAAAAAAAGAAGAAAACCCAGGTCCAGTTTTGTCGATCGCGAGTTCCGCGATGGAGGTTCTGGAACGTTCGTTCCAAAGAAGAGAAAAACGCGCAGTGGTAGTAGATCAGGGTTCGCCTGGTTTTATGATTGCACATAGAAAGTGGTCACTCGCTTTCATCTGTCAAACACAAATAGCTCCGGCGTTCTGGCGAGCTTTTCATCAGATTAATGAACCAGAACCTGACCTGGTCGCGATAGTTCATCGCCAATACACCTTCGTGATTCCCACGAGTCCTTAGACCCGCGTGAATTCGACATTTTCTCCGTACTTTCATCCTCTCTTTCACTTTTGAACAAAATATCGCTGGAATTAGACCTGTTTGCCTTTTAGAACAACATCGAGGAGTGTCTGGGAGTAATTAAAATTTGGCCGAAGCGATTAGTCCGTCTCAGAATACGGTTTCGTTCGGCCTATAGAAACGTGTGCTTCCGCGGAAACAGCTCAGCGTGGCAGAGATATTTCAAGATTTTCTACCCCGGCAATGAAATCGGTTTTACGAGCCGAATAATAAACGCCTGCGCGTTTCCGCGCTCTTGGACCCTTTCGTACTGATTCCCGTGAAAAACAATGGCCGTTTAACCATGGATAATTATCATGAGCCTGACGTTCCAAGTCTGTAAAGATCCTGCTTGCTGGGCGGGCGAAAGTCGTCCACCGCGTATAAATAATACTGAGACTGCATCCGTTTGGATTCAGTGCACCTGCATCTATCGACACGGAGACTAGGGAAACCATGGGACAACTGGTTCGTACTTTGAACCCGCGACCTTTCGATTTTCTAAAGTTAGTTACAGAGAACCGTGAGAGAACCAGGCAACCTTCTAATACCAGAATATCAGATCAAATTTACGGGGTTGCTGACATTAGCAGAGAGATAAATTATTATTAATTTAAGACGCAGGAAATTTCAAATTTATAGGACTAATCGTCAAATTTTCACACCAGGAGCAGATTATCATCGCGTTACTATGCTTCTCCATGGTCCTGACCTGCTCCGCAACGCGCAAAGAGGACCTCGAGAGGGCAGCGGAACTCGCGGTGGAGAGAGCAGCGGAGAGAGCAGCGGAGAGAGCCGTGGAAAGGGCAATAGAGGGTGGAAATACCACGACCGAGTCGAAGACAGTTCGGGAATCTTACACCAACGTGAGAAAGGTACCCCACCGCGAGGATTCCGCCTATGACGGTAGTGCTGCCTCGATGGAAGACAAAGATGAGCCGGATGACGACAGCGAGGACTGGACCACGTCCTCTGGAAGATTCAGACTAAGGTCGTTCAAAGGATGGCCGGGTAGGACCGGAAACGAAGGTTGGAAAAGGCTACCGAGGAGTGACTCACGCGCAGGATCTAGCCCATCGCGGAAATCGGATGTTCTGACGATCGAGAAAAAGATTCCGGTTCCTGTAACCATCGAGAAAAAGATACCATACCCTGTATACAATCCTATACCATACGAAGTCAAAGTGCCGGTACCGCAACCGTACACGATCCAGACGAAGGTACCTTACCCGGTCAAAGTGTTCGTGAACGTACCGGTCGAGGTGCCGCAGCCGTACACCGTGGAGAAGAAGGTACCATACGAGGTGAAGGTAGATCGGCCGGTACCGTACAGAGTGGAGGTGTCCGTGCCGCAGCCGTACACCGTCGAGAAGAAGATACCGATCGAGGTGAAAGTGCCGGTACCGCAGCCGTACACGGTCGATAAGGCAGTGCCCTACGCGGTGAATGTACCGGTTAAGGTACCCGAACCGTTCGAAGTGGAGAAGAAAGTGCCTGTACCGGTAAAGGTCTTGGTGGAACGACCTTACCCAGTGCCGGTACCCAAACCCTATCCCGTCGAGGTAGTCAAACCGTACCCGGTGCCTGTGGACAAGCCTTACCCAGTCGAGGTTAAGGTACCGGTGGACGCGCCGTTCGTGGTGCCAGTGGAAAGGCCAGTACCGGTGCCGGTAAAGGTGCCAGCACCGGAACCGTACACGGTGGAGAAGCCAGTCAAAGTGGAGGTACAGAAACCATATCCTGTACCGATCAAAGTGCCCGTGAACAGGCCCTACGAGGTCTACGTGACGAAGCCTGTACCGGTACCCGTAGAGAAACCGTTCCCATATTGGGTACAGGTGCCGGTACCGGTGAACCCAGACTGGAACGGAGATGGATCTCATGCGTGGAGGGACAGATTAGACCGGAGTAAAAGCGAAGAGCTTCCTCTTACAGAAGACAATGGCCGAGGTAAAACGTCCGATGGATCTCGTAGAAAATCGGGTCACGAATCGCGTAGAACGAATTCGTGATGATATGGATTATACTATAGACTATACGCTGTTATTATATCACTGTCTCTTATTTATTTCGACTGACTGACTAATTCCTCCGAGACAAAGCTGGGATCGTTATCCTCGAGGATATCACTGGTTTATAATTGCGACAAAATGGCGCCGATTTTCTGTTCAATGTAAATAAACGTGTCTTTAATACCATGTAATCCGATGATCTCGCGGTTTTATCGCTTCCAGGGTGTTTCTCTTTCATTCGATTAACTCACCGAGAGTAATTAAATGCACGACTGCGGCAGCGCGAGTTTCCCACGGAAAACTCGTTAACCGCCAGCCGATATGGATATTTCTCGAGCAGCTCTCTTTCCCAAGAGCGGGTTCTTTACGAGGAAGCGGCCGTGGCTCTCCGATTAACATCCTGCTTGAGAATTCTCTAACCGTTCTGCCGCGTACGCAACGGAATACGGAATAATAGCCGTAAAATCGCGCGAACTCCTGCGATGCGTTTTTCCTTGATCGAGAACAGAGCATAGCGAAGAAATTATCCGGCCAGCTGTTATAAAACCGCGTCTTATTCCTCTCACGATACCAGACACCCGGTTTCCGGTTGTACGGAGTGACCCGTACCAGTCAATAACGCTACATAATCGGTAGATCGGCGAATCAAAGATGGTGGTCGAGAAACTATCGCCGCTATCGTGCGTTATGGATCGAGCTACGTTTCACCTAATCTATCAACGGTATCACCGTATTTATTCATCAGCTACCCCCGTCGCCATTTCACTTTCGACGCCGCCTAATTGGTTCTTAAACTCGCAATTAATGGCCGCATACTTTTCCATCCAGCTGCTCCCATCACTCGGCTTTCCAGCTTTGTAATTACCAAGCTGCTCGATTACAAAAAAGTACATTTCGACCTGCCCGGTTTCGTAACCGTAACGCAAATTTATCCCCGATCTAAACCCGCCGAGTAACCGGCGATTTATGGCCGAGAGAATGTATGAAACCGACTGAATTTGGTAAGAGACTTTGCCTTCTCCAGACTGCAAGTCTAATGTAATTAAGGTTCATCGACGCGTTGCAACGGGCCCAGGATCTACACGATCGATCTCACGAGCCAACCGTGGCTTCATCCGTTACAGACAGCCACGGATCGCGTATCCGTGGGCCCCTCCCGGCCCAGCTACTCCCACTTTGTCGCTTTTCATTTTTTCTTTTTTCTCGCCCTTCCACCACGGGCCCTCTTCTTTCCTCGCGCTCTCTCCGTCCAACTAAGAAGGACCACGTCGCGGACCAGAGGACTGCATCGGCTATGGAAACGTCGCGCGACCTCCTGCAGCGGCCGGAAACGGAGGGGGAGTCGTCCTGACGAGAAACTTTGGGACAAGGAAGCGGCTGGAAGGAGAAAGAAACGATCGTCTGGCTCCTGACACGACGCAAGGCGGGGACGGGGATATCGCGTACGAATTCGTACAGTGGCGTAGAACTGGCGAATTTCTTGGTCAAGATTATGAATACCTAGGTTAGGAAGCATCATCGAGAAGGAAGCTAACGAAGAGTAGACAAGTAATCTTCACAGATCGTGAAAAGGGAAGCTGAGTCACCTGCTGAGAATGATTCCCGATGCACGCCAGTTGGCGATGTCCACGGTGCATTCCAGGAAGGAGGAAGTCCCGCAGAGTCGTTAGGCTAACTCGTATAGGAACATTCTCCTTGCTCGATAAAGATCAGTTTAAAAATCGGTAAATAAATCAGCCGGTTGAAACATACACCTTCTAATCTTCTATCTGGTACCCCTAACGCGATATCCGTCATTTATCTACTCGATTATCCTCGTTGTTTATACTCACAAATCACTTAAGCGTGATCCCCTAATTGCCCCGGTATTGTTATCACGCGCGTTAGATCTATTTAACTTCGTATCGATTTAATCGACGCAACGATCGCGCTGCTGGCAGCAGCGGGAGGGGGTCCTGGTTAATATCCGCGCGTCTTCCGCGCGGTGAGCGTTTCCTTTCACCCTGGAAGAGAATCCTGGCTACTGCTACGCCAGTGCAACGAGTTATGGAAGCAACAACGCGGCTGGTCGAGATTTTAAAAAATGCTATAACGTCGCGCGCGTCCAACGAGCTGCCGCTCGCCCGCTCGCTCGCTCGCGCGCGCCACGCGCGAGTGTTTCACTTTTCCGCGAACGTAGCGCGAACAGAGGGGCTCGCTAGCGACCCACGGACGGGGGAAAGCGGACTATAAAATCGGTGGCATCTTGGGGGGAAGTATCCAGTAAAGTCTGGACTTCGACCAGATATCGGAGTGCCCGTGAGACATGAAATTTTTGGTGAGTACAGAGAACCGAGTAGCGCGGAGAACTTTGAAATATTTCACGATTCTGTCGGACGCGATACGTCACGAGTGGTTCGAATTTGAGATCAGCGAAGGGAGATCGAAGTTGCCGTTTCATTTCAGATCCCTACGATATTCCTGGGCCTACTGGCCACAGCGGCCTGCGAGAAGGAAGCTACGAAGGACGCGGAGGCTCAAGAGTCTAACGTAGAAAAGAAGCAGGAGAAACGAGGGCTCAGCCACCTCGAGGGTGGCCTCGACGGTGGTGACTATGGCGGAGGGCACGAGATCGGTTTATCGGGTGGCGATGGCGGTGGATACGAAGGCGGTGGTTACGAAGGGGGCTACGGAGGCGGTGACTACGGCGGTGGTGGCTACGGCGGTGGTGGCTACGGCGGGGGTGGCTACGGCGGTGGTGGCGCCGAGGATGCTGGCAAAGTAAAGGAGATCACGATCGTGAAGAGCGTGAAGGTACCCTACCCGGTGGAGAAGAAGGTTCACTACCCGGTGGAGAAGGAAGTACCCTATCCTGTAAAGGTACCCGTGCCTCAACCGTACCCAGTGGAGAAGAAGATCCCAGTTCCGGTAAAGGTCCTGGTCAAGGTACCCGTGCACATTCCACAGCCTTACCCTGTGGAGAAGCAGATACCGTACCCTGTCCAGGTGCCCGTGGAGAGGCCAGTTCCGTACAAGGTCTACGTTCCTCAGCCGTACCCAGTGGAGAAAAAGGTCCCTTACCCCGTGAAGGTACCAGTCCCGCAACCTTACCCCGTGGAGAAGCCTGTACCTTATGCCGTGAAAGTCCTGGAGCACGTACCCCAACCATTCCCAGTCGAGAAACCCGTACCATACCCCGTGAACGTGCCCATTGAAAGACCATACCCAGTCCACATCCCCAAACCGTACCCAGTGCCGGTCGAAAAGCCGGTACCAGTGCCTGTCGAGAAGGCTGTACCCTATCCAGTCAAGGTGGCCGTGGAGAGACCAGTCGGAGTACCAGTGGAGAAGCCGGTACCTGTCGAAGTTAAGATACCCGTACCCGCGCCGTACCCAGTGGAGAAGCATATACCTGTGCCTGTCGAGAAGCCTATACCGTACGCGGTTAAGGTACCCGTGGAGAGACCAGTACCAGTTTCGGTCACGAAGCATGTACCAGTGCCTGTGGCCAAGCCTGTGCCCTACCCGATCAAGGTACCAGTACCCGTGTCGATTCATAGTCACGGCTACGAGTCCGGAGGTCTGGACGGTGGCTACGAGTCTGGGTACGGCCACCATTAGGAGGGTTAGGATCGAGAGGGCGCCACCAGCGTCCGACATCATCGATTCGACCGTACAGATTGTCGCGTCACCTTGGCTCTCCTTCCTTGGAGACCCGTTAGACATAATTTCCGACGCGATAAGGGTATATTTATTCTAACTGATCGTATTTCGGATAACACATCGCTGGTCTGAAGAACGACTTCACAGGGGCGAGTAGACGGGGTTGCGAGGTGGGCAACGGCCCACGGGGCGGTCCGTTCTTCAGCCAGTCATTCACTTAGATCGTAGTGTTTTGATACCCTTTGATACCTGAGTACCTAAGAATACACATATTGTATATGTACGATGTATTGTACAAAGTTTCTATCGGTGTACTTCGGCTGACGCGATCCAGCACGAGCTCAGTCCGACGTGCGCCCCTGTACCATGTCTTTCGCTTCTTTCTAATAAAACCAAAGAGCAAAAGTCGATGGCCTTTCAATTTGTCATTCAAACATCCACCAGACTAGACCCTAATCATCGCGAAACCCAAACGAATTTCACGACAATTCCAATTTACTCTGAAATTATTCCACTACTCCCTCCGATTATCCATTCGATTTCGGTTTAACAAACGAATTTCACAATTCCAATTTACTCTGAAATTATTCCACTACTCCCTCCGATTATCCATTCGATTTCGGTTTTCGTGCCAGATTAGCTCCTAATCGACCCAAGGCCGTGATCCACCGATTACATATTCGTCTCCTGGTTTCGCAATACCGTTTTCATTCTGCAGGAGAGCGCCCGACGCGGAACACGCGATAGCATCTTCCAATCCACTTTCGCGATGCGCGGTAACGCAACGTTACGTCCGTAACGAACGGACCGACGTTTCCCGGAAAAGTTCGAAAGTAACCAGACGGTATGCGAGAACGACCACTGGCTCCCCACGAATCCTTTAACGCGGAAGCGGCCAGGTGATTAACGCAACAAAAAGTTGGCCGGCAATTAGCCCGGCTATAGCCGAAGAAAGGGAAACTTTCATCGAACGCGTGTACACGTAACGGTACCAACGGAAGAGCCGAAAAATTCGATCGAGCATCTGGCCACGAGCAAGTGCGTCTCCTGACAGAGGACTGCTGACACGGAGAAAGCCTCTTTCTCTCGGTGCATCGATGATACGACGTCGAAACACGGAGAAGGCTTGGAATTAGGAATGATCACAGGTGAAATCGTTCCTTCGTGGATCTTAGCAGGGGAGAAATCTGAGTGCAATCGGCTTCGCATGCTTCGTCGATGATTTCCAATGGAACCTCGATTAAATTCGCGCGTGCAAATCGTGCAGAGACTTACCGGATGTACGGGATGTTCGCAGGTATGTGATACTTGGCGCCAGGATCGAAGTCGTCCTCGGATCGCAGCACTGGAGGCTTGATACCGGCGTATTGCTCCATCAGCCGGTGCCAATGGCAATTGTAGTCATCCCTGGTGATGTAACCACGGAAAACGTCCCATCTCCACCTGTCCATCGCGATGCTGAAGGGCAACATCACCAATTTGTCCATGGCCAGAGTGAACAAGTAATTGATGTCCGCTGTAGACTCATCGATATACTTGCTCCCCAAGCCTAGGGTCTGCAGATGGCGCAGGGAACCAACGCTGAGGGCCACGGCTTCACCCACGGCTTCGTGGAACCCTGTATAAACGTGTCATTAAAGCCTCCAGTTCCGTCACAAGGTAATCATTGGGGAAAGCGACAGCTACATTCAGCCAACAAACTGTCAACCAACGGATCCTTCGACAACCTCTTTCACGCTTCCAGGTTGAAAGACCTAATGGTTCTCATCATCGAATCAATGCTCTCATATAGCTCGATAATAACTCTAACTATTCGTATCCTTTATTCTTGAAATCTACCGTTTTCTAATCGAAAGCGAGCAAAGTTCGGTCAAAGGAATGAAATCTGGAATAGAGCATTGCCCCTGACCATCGAATTTTTCGTTATCTCCATTCCCGAGCTATTTACCAAAGTCCGGCTGTCTTAGCCAGGTTACCAAGCCCCATAAAGCAAACTCGCAAGGTCGCAAGCTGTTGGGGATTTATTTTCATAGCATCTACACCGCTGCTGGGCGAACGACCGGCCGACGCGGCGGTACGGTGAAAGCGCGATTATACCATAATAAAAATATTTTAACGATCTCGCGTACGGATTGGAGAGTACTTGCACATCCACTTGGACACGCCGGGCCGGTGCTCGCGCGAATCCACCTCGACCGTATCGTTCTCGCTCTCGCTTTCGCGCTATTAGCCGTAAAAGTCCCGCGTGGACCGCCTACCGGAAGTCGTGCGGACCAGCTTACGTAACGAGCGCGTGTCGTCCATCGTGCCATCGCGTGTCGTTCCGTTTTCCCTCCTTCGTCAATCTCACTCGTCCGTCGTTTGTACCTGCCCGCAAACCTCTCCGTCCAGTTCACCTTCGTTCTGTACCGACGAGGACGAAACGCGCCTAGTGCTTCGTTCAATGGCGCTCGATTTCCGGGTGATAGATCGCCGTTCGATGGATCGATTTTTGTGAAAGGAGGGAAACGGTTCGCACGATTGATTTTCCTTCTCCGATCGTTCTTGACGGGACTTTTTCGCACGGAAAAATTTGATTCATCCAGGGAGGAAGTAATCCGTCTACTGGGAAGGAAAGGCTCGCGTACCTGGATTGGCACCGTCTCTGAATTCCCGTGGTAAGCCGTTGTACCGTAAGAAATATTGTATGTGAGCCATCTCGTGATGCACCGTGATCAGGTCCTTCATGGTGACCTTGGTGCACATCTTGATTCTGTTCGAAAAGTGAAACTCGTTTGATAGATATTTCAAGAATTTAAACGCATGTTTCTTTTTGTTCTCGTAGGTCGAGTTCGACCCAGTCACCTGTAGTCTAGACGGTTGCAGAAGTCCCAAGCGGATGCCTGGCAAATTAGAGGCCTGTCTCCCGGGTCCGCGATTATGCTTCCGGCCCAGAATTCTGGAGGCATGGCGCTCAGGTTCAAGGACAGGTAAAATTCCTCGGCGATTCTGAACATCTCGATGGGCGTGTAACCCTGGAAGCATAACATCGGGGTAATTTCAATATCGGTTGCAGTCGAACAAAGGAATAGGCGCGTTGCAGGGGGTAATTAAAATTAATTAGATTCGAAAAACGCGGGAGCCTCTTATCTCGCGGTGAGAAATAAATTCATGTAGAAACGCGGCGTGAAAGTCTCTGCGCATAATTGAAAAACATTAGCAGTTATAATAACGATTACAATCGAACAGCTGAAGCACAAATGGAAAAACAGCCACGAAATCGAGAAATTAATTAATCGGGTTGCGTTTCTGCCGAAGTATGGACAATAAGCCCAGGGTTCAAAGTCCCGTTCGTCGATTTTCTCTTGAAATTAACAACGAAGGGAGCAAATCGAAAAGGAACAGAGAATTCCGATATGAAACAGGCGAGCGAAATATTGCATTTCTCGAATCTTCACTTACTTCACCGTCACTTTCGAATCGTAACAGGTTACTTTCGATTCTACTCGGAAACAATGGCCGGACTGGACTGAATTCATTACACCGTCCAAGTTAATTCCTCTGATAAGGATTATATAATGTTTCGCTCTTACCTGAGCCTGCATTTCCTGCGTCACGTCCAGATAATTTTTTCCCGGATACGGTGTCGTTATGTCGATGATGTTGGTCCACGACTGTCCCCAGATGTTGCCTGTACGTTTCAGAATTTGCAATGAGAAAAGAAATCCTCGAAAAATTATTCCATAGCAATTTCGTTAATAATATGGAAACCGTAGGGAGTTTGTGACCGTACCAAGTATGTGAGCAGGAAGTGGAGCATGAGTGCCGATTTTCTCGGGCCCATACAGGTCCCTCAACTTTCTTCGCACATACGCGTGTAACTCCTCGTACAGCGGACGTATCATTTCCCAAACTTCGTCGATATCTTGCTGCAGATTCGGTGACTCGTAAGGGAACATCCAGTACTCGGCTGCGTCCGTGAAATCTACGATAACGAAGATTCCTGTATTACCAACATCCTTTATTTCCTTAATCACCAACAATGGCGGACTGGCCAGCGAACTGTCAGAGATAGGTTAAAAACTTGAATAGTATTATATACTATTATATATAATATTTATAACAATATATAATTTATATATA
>NW_016925480.1:351347-368300 GCF_001483705.2 Eufriesea mexicana
TAATAATTATAATAGTATATAATTTCAGTATACAATCTTTCAGTAGCTCGAAAATATAGAAATTCCGATATTATCGGGTTTTCCTGAGTATAGTTAATTGCGTGACATACTATTTAGTCTAGCTGCCTCGTTGTTCAACGTGACAAGCTGCTGATAGAGATCTTTGATCCTCATGCCGCTGCGTCTTCTCCATTCGATCCAGACATACTGCAATTCGTCCCAATTACGGCTTCTCGCCATGATCTGCGATATGTCTGCGGAACAACAACATTGTTAGACAAACGAGATCGGGCATCACCGTCCGGGATGATGAACGAGCGGATCGTCTGTTTGCAGGATCGTGCCTGTGCTGGAATAAGGTTTTCACCTCGGGCAGCTTTCACGGTGATCGCGCGACCGATTCGCCTCTGATCGTTTCTTGCGACACGTGTGATCTAAGCTTCGTGGAAAGCTGGTTACAGTAACGGTTAGAGATCACAGATACGCGCAGCTAATCTGCATAGTTCGACGCTAAACAGAACTTAAGTATACACGGTATGCAAATGAGACCTGACGAGACGTAGAATAGTTCCAAGTTCCACAGTGGTAAACTTTGTATACCCGAGTTATACCAGCTCGAGTTGTACAATTGCATCGATACACGTGCGTAACTCTTCGACTGTGTACACTACTTGATCACAGAAGTTTAGAACCGATCTAACGTAATCGAATAGATTCTAGTTAAATTTCAACCACGTAATTGCCTTTAAGTGTCGACGTTTCTTAGCTTATTTTACGCGATTTTATGGCTCGATTTTATTACTGTACAAATAAAGACTGGTTACGTGCTCGTTCCTAAGTAGCCATACATGACGGAACGATGTTCTACGGACGCGGAAAACTCTGGACCAGATGCTGGTCCAATCCCTCGGATACTCGAGATCTATTAAGCACTTTTCTCCGACCACGTGTTACATTCACGTTGGTTGTTACGAACGAAATCTGTGAGGATTAAATGAACCGTGAAGACAGTAGAATCGCTCAGAGGATCGTAAACTTCCGTGTTTCAATGGCGCCACGTCTCTTCGGCTGCTGATTGCCTCCTGCGGTTTACGAGGCGTCATTTACTATAACCAGACTCTCGAAGAACGTGTAACGCGAGAGAAAATCGTTTCTAAAATATCCCAGATCTCGGATAGGAATTAATCAGCCAGTCCTTTAAAGAGAAACGATCTTGTAAACATATCTTCCATGAAAATGTATGCTCTTCCCCCATTATACGAAAGTTGCAAGAAGAATTCGAGACGCATTTCGAGCCGGCGGCTTCGGAGATCTGCGTGGATATCCCTCGGAAAAAGGAACGGAGATTTCACGGAAAACCAGGCGAACAATGATGGAAGGCCGAAGAAGGGAAACGCGAAAGAAGAAGCTCGTCGGATGGAAGACTCGGCGTAGTTAATTCGCGATGAATTTTCATGAATCCTCTCCAACCCCTTTAAACCGGCGCGTCGACGCAGAACGCTGCAATATTCATCGTTCAATCGCGTTTTACGATTAGAGAGGCACTTTCTTGCGCGTAACAGCGGCCGCTTACGCGTTCCGCGGCAATTTCGCCGGCTGCCAGCCGTGAAAATCGTATCGCCGTTTATTTTCCCTTGCACAGACGACTCGAGTTCTTGGACGTTATTCATTACCTGGATAGAGCCGTAGCCCGCACCGGAAGGGATCGTTGTGCGCGCAAATGCTAGCCTCGTTGTACACCGCCAGCATGTCGTTGATCACGCGATTGTACTGAAAAAAGAAGGAAGAATAGAAGAAAGATGAAAGCAGCGAGATGGAGGAAAAATGGAGAGGGTAACGAGAGCTTTATCGGTCGCGAAGCTAACAAATGAGAGAGAAAAAGATGGCCGAGACGTTGTTTCCTGTGTCGAGGAACGTCTCGTGGTTCGTTTTCTCGTACGGTCACGCTCGTTATTAGGAAATGAAATCTGTTCTTGACAGATATTTCCTATCCGTCTGATCACTCTGTTACGCGGCGAACGAACCGGAAGTGCGTGTCTAGGCGAACGAATTGGCTCGATTGCTTTTCGTTTATTACACCGTGTTAGAGTTAATGGCTGTTTGCTTCCCTTTCTTTCGCGATTAATGACCACTCGGGATTTTTACGCTAATCGAGTGGGTTACGAAGAGAAACTGTATCACCGGTTGCAGCGCTATTTAGATTTCTCGTGCTAGGAAATTGGTTAGACGGATAGAATTACTATAGGTTACCACGGTTAATTCTAGGTATTGAGTAACTATTTACCCTGTCCAACTGGTCAGGTGGCAGAGCAGGTGGTCCGACCGCGGACAGGTATCTGAGACGTCTGCTAATCACCGGGTCTCTGATGTTATTCCTGTCGATCCTCGAAATCAGGAGCCACGCTTGGTTCTGAAAGTCTGCGTAGATCCTCTGAGCTTCCAGCTGAAACGGAATATTTTGATCTTCAGGAACTTCTTCGAGGCCTGTATTGAATAACCTGAGTCGTTTAATGACTCGTGTCGGGATACGTATAAGTCTAGTGACGAAGAGCAAGGTGGTAATCGGTTGGGGAAGGTGATCGTTCGTGAGAAACTGGTTCGAAGTGCAAATCGACCAGTGCCACGTTTACCGTTACAGATAAACGCTATCTCTACCCTTCCTGGGATTAGAGATAGACGAAGACATTAGAGGAAAAGAAAAATGCTCTAGAAAGCGTGCATGGGTGTCTTTATGGGTCATTGGGAGTCGCTCAGGTAGCGTGGAGGTACTCGAGATACAAGGAAAAGTTAGAGCTCGTTCCATTCCCTTTTCACTTTTCCTGTATCGATAAAAGAGGAACAAAAACTGGCCCAATCACGAGCAATATCTTTCCCAATTTCATACCGATGTCCAGTACGTACTGTCTGTGTCAAAAACTTATCTCTTACGAATAATTGCGTTAAAGGAAGAGAAAATAATTGCTCTAATTAATTTCTAGAGCTTGAAATTTAATTATTCGTGTGCTATGGGTCCTTACAGAAGTCTAATCCAAAAATGGTGAATGGCACGATAGAATATTTTAATTTAGTAGGACTTGGTAATGGTAATGGTAAAGACACCCATCAACGAAACTCAAGCGTGCAGTCATTTCGACTACTCTTCAGAATGCAACAGCAATACGAACAAACGGATATACTCGAAACTCTTCAGGAGGTTAAGCAACTTCGAAGAATCCCATGAACGCGTGCCTAACGTAACTGGCATACCCGCCATAGACGAGTTTCCCCAAGCTTGCAGGCACAATAAAATACAAATAAATATGAAGAAACGAGGCATGCCGACGATTATCATTAGCATCACGCGACTGCCTAGCGGATTTCGCGTTGAAGGCTGAAGATTTCCGTTCTGGAATCGTTCGGACTGATGTTCCGTTGCGAAATCATTCGGGATACACCGATGGCACAATGGCACCGGCTGGGAACGTTTCCCGCGGTGGTGTGGCCCCTCAACGGACAATAAAGGCCGGCCACCGTCGAGGAAATCCCCTCGTGCACGCGAAATTGCGATTCTCCGAGTCCTGACAGCAAAGATGACGTTCCACGGTCTCACGGGCCGATTCGTAGAGCAGGTCGAGGTCTCGGTGCCATCGAGAAACGTCCAACGATTGCGCTAGGCGTCGTTGGACATTGACAGGGACTTGGTCCTCGAAGCTCGGAATTTGAAAGTTAAATACTTTGTTTGATTCAAGCTGTGGTCTAATTAAGTCATAGGCTGATGGAGAGACTGGTCGTTAGTCTGGTTGCGACTCAAGGTCGTCTGGGTTAATTCCAACGTAATTCACGGTCGTAGGTTGGTGACTTTAGTTACGAAGAGTTGGCAAGTGGAACGATAAAGAATCTGTGGGACCATTTCCTTTTCTACTTTCACGACACCGAAAGTTTTTATCGTATGCGGGTGTTTGGGCCAGGATTTCGTAGGCCCGGTTGCTTAAATTATACATTCGTGGAATTTTAATTATCACGTTGGCCAATGAGTTATAACGGATTTTTATGGCAAATGGTACTCTTTCTTTTTTGGTACGAAACAGTGTTTTTAACTCATTCGATATTATGCAATTAGTCGATAATTATAATTAGCTGCTGTCAATGAGATGGTTAGACACTATACATCAAAATGATCGATACGTTGTTCTATAAGTCTGCTTTCCTATAAAAATTACGATTTTTGCGAGAAATATCGAAATTACTTTCTGGCCAATTCAATACGATAAAAGGGTATACCGGTGAACGGATTGGTACTTACAGCCTGCAATTGTGTGTACTCGTTCACGTCCGTTTCGTAGGCCCACTGTGCTGCCACATTGGCGCTGCATCTTTCGGTACCAAGGAAATCCAATCTAGCTAAAATGTCCTGTAACTCTGCCTCAGTGGGTGGAAACCTATTACCGAGATTGTTACGAGAGTCTTCATTCAGAGGGGGTAGATCCAGCTGACTGGAGACCAGAGGGAACAGACCCAGAAGAATCCAAGGAGACATCGCCTGAAAAATATGACGAGTAAAACATGGTTAGAAATATCAAGATACGATGTATCGGCAATTGGTCTGATTATATATCATTGATCGTGTGATCATTATTGCGTCGATAGCAGGTATTTATAGCGTCGAAGCTATATCCTGCCATAGGTCGATAATGGGGATGAACGATTCTTTCCAATCCTGCGCACCTGTACGCTCCCTCCTGTGTTAAATATCGAGGACAATGAACCACGGGAATGTTCTCAAGGTCTCATACTTTCCGCGAAATTTAATTACCACTTAGTGCCCCCGTCGCTGGAATTCTTTGGCTATTTCATGGAAAGTTTAGACAATTAACGGGCCAATGGCGGCGAATGTCTACGTAGCTCAACGTGATTCTAGGTAACGACAAAGCCGGTCAATTTAACGACAATCATTAGCCCGACAGAGGATGCTATATTGTTTTCATAAATCATGCAGCTGTATTACGAGCCAAGCTTTTACGTCGATTCATTTGTCGACTTCACGGTCACGTGTTACGTCTTCGCGTTACGTATTTCCTTTCAGCACGAAAGACTGTTCATGCAGAGTAGTAGGTCATCTACGATCGCAGGCATCTACGATCCTGCAACCTTGAACGTTCGATACTCGAGCACGATCGCGGCGCGATTAATCGACGCGTGAGAAACTCGTTCATCCTCGATATCCAAGTCACAGACGTGTTATCTACCATCTCCATCGCACCTCATCATCCAAGCGCGTCTACTTTCATAAAGACGAACGTCTACAAATTTCCATCGACCCTGGCGAAGGGAATCGTTCAGCGAATCAACCCCTTCCGACGTCTACCACCCCAACAGCCGTACACTTTCACCGTGGAACCGAAGAAACTGCCAGACTTATCAATCAACCCTCCACCTCAGCCGAGCCCCACTTTCTCACAGCAACAAAGCCGTAAAACTCTCCAATTAACAGGTTCACCGATCCATACGCCAACCCCTCTAGCTCCCAACCCCATTCACGTCGCGCACTTTCGTCTCTTTACAGGATCCTTCATCCGCATCCTCTGAACGTCCTTCGTTCCCTTCTCCGAGTCGATCAGCGAGCGAAGTCACCCCGGAGGGTGTCCACGCGGCTCAAAGAGGGAGAGACTTACGAGTCCTTTCATCTCTCTGTGATCCAGCGTCGGTCACCTCTGTCGGGACGCTGTTCGATCCCGGATTGAACAGCCTGGCACACGGTCTCGCGGCTGTGGACGATGCACGATGAGACGCGACGACGATTGTGACGAGCGGCCGTTTCGTTCTGGCGTCGTTAATAGCCCCGTGGCCGACGCCAAGTGTACATTTATCCCTGCGAAGCAGTTCGAACGCGACCACAGGGAGGTCATCCGTGGCGAGAGGTGGGGATCCGTGCACACCTCGGTGTCGTCGTCGCTTCGACGACGTCTCCACTCGTGGACAAGCGTGGGAGGATGAAACGGGAGGTGGGACGTGTTGGAAAAATGGAAAAAAGAGGAGAAACTCATTGAGAGAGTAAGAATGGATCAAAGAGACGGTGGAGAACATTGGGGGTTGAATCATGGCCCCTATGTGTGTCACTACCAAATTTAATTAACACTGGAACTACCAATCCAGTCAAAAAAGGATAGTCCCAGAACTTCCCTTTCCCAAATTACTAAAAACATATATCTGTTTTTAAAAAAATTAATGTCTACTTGTATTGAGATCGTAAGAATAGATCAAGGAGACGATGGAGAACATTGGGGGTTGAATCATGGCCTCTATATCTGTCACTACCAAATTTAATTAACACTGGAACTACCAATCCAGTCAAAAAGAATGGTCCCAGAACTTCCCTTTCCCAAATTACTAAAAACATATACCTGTTTTTAAAAAAATTAATGTCTACTTGTATTGAGATCGTAAGAATAGATCAAAGAGACGATGGAGAACATTGGGGGTTGAATCATGGCCTCTATATCTGTCACTACCAAATTTAATTAACACTGGAACTACCAATCCAGTCAAAAAGAATGGTCCCAGAATTTTCCTTTCCCCAATTACTAAAAACATATATCTGCTTTAAAAAAATTAATTTCCACTTGTATTGGGAAAAGACTGGTCTCAGATTTTTCCCTAGATAGCCTTTCCACATAAATAAATTGTAAGATAACTAAAAGCCATCTTTAAGTTGCAAGGTAAGAGAATTATGAATAAATAATAATAACAAATATATCTGCTTTTGAAAAAATTAATATCCACTCGTATTGGGACAGAATTACTACTGATCGAATCGAAAAGACTGGTCTCAGATTTTTCCCTAGATAGCCTTTCCACGTAAATAACTTGTAAGATAACTAGAAGCCATCTTTAAGTCGCACAATTATTTAATCATTATTATGATTAAATAACAATACAAAATATATCTGCTTTTAAAAGAATTAATGTCCACTCGTATTGAGATATAATTGTAATTAATACTAATTACCACTAAAATTACTGTTATTGCTATTGCCTACTATTGCCACTAATTATGCCCACTATGTTTAGCTCCACCATTAAAAATCGGTACTTCTAGTGTTAACAATAAAAGCCACTCTTTACTGACTCGCTATCAAACACTTTGCAATGTCACCCAAAATTTTTCCAACCAATGATATATTTGCATTCACTATGTCTTTTTAAGGACTCCACTTTATGTATATGTAAAATGATAAGGATCGATTGAAACGGAATGTCGAGTCCAAGTCTATATAGGACTGTGAGAAATTAAACCTTGTGTTCATTCGTCATATTAATCATCCGTTAGTTTATGTACAAAGTACCTCGTAATTATACGTTACCACTATTATAGCGTGGTTTTGTACCTTCGTATCGCTAAAGATCTGCTAAAAAAAGTGGCCATAAAATGGTCTTCGAGCACGATTTTCAGGGTCAAATTTTTTCCTTGCATTGTATTCCACTCACCTACAGAATACATAGGATAATCAATACTTAGTACACGAAGGAATGAACTCAATAACGAATCATAACGCTCAAGGGGTTAAAAAGGGTTGATTAAAAGAAACGAGAATGTAGAACTCGTATTAAAACCTCCATTACTGAATTGGAAATCGGTGATCGACATGATACATAGACCGAGAAGATTGCAGTTTTTATTTATGTTTTTTATTGTTCGTGGCGTGACAGTTCGTGTGAATACACAGTAGTCACTCGTTTCTTGCTGCATCTCTGTCACTGTTATTTTCAGTCGGAGCACCTTCATTCGTGACACCTAGTTTTTCAGCAAACCGAGAGATCGAGAGGAGAGACATTAACTGCATTTGCCACGTTACACTGGGATAAAAGTACGAGATATACGAACAGGAATTCGAAGGAGACAGAATATTACGAGACGAAAACAGGCCAGAGAGAAGGCTGCGGAATCGAGGACCAACCTGCTGGTCGATTGCGAAAGCTCGAAGCTCTCACGTTGACAAGCGTCGTCGACCCCTCTCAATGAGTCTCATTGTCTGCGAGTCGAGCACGCGCCTCTTTTGCGTCTCGCAACAAGTCTTCCATTCGTCTTCCAGCTTCGTGGATAGCTTGTCGCATTATCGCGTCGAAAAATTAATCCGAAATGATCTCGTCGAAATCCTCGGGGAGCTTAAAGTTTCGAGAAACCTACTAATTTTCGAGACTCCATTTGCGACGAAAGGGTTCAGCCAGGTGGTTGAATGGTAATCGATCAAAGCGGGGATGGATGGAAGATAGATCGAGACTCCGTGGATGATGGATAGCGAGAGGATAATAGCTGTTATTCCAGATAAGATTAGGGGATGAAACGAAGCGCGAAAAATTGTCATCGTCTGGCGGACCCTCTGTTCCCGTCAAAGGGGTCCTTGTCGACACAGATTTCTCAAAAGCCCTCGTCTAACCACCCCTCTACATTAGGTACCTAATCTCCAGTCTTCTCTCAGTGTTCTTCCAGTATTTCTTTAACCACTTGAGCTACGATTTAACTTTCGGTTGTCGTGCCGCGCTCTACAATATAATAAGGCGTTACATTAACGTGGTATACACGTCGCTGGCGGCTTTGGAACAAAAGCATCTCGACGTATTTGCGCTACGATTTAACTTTCGGTTGTCGTGCCGCGCTCTACAATATAATAAGGCGTTACATTGACGTGGTATACACGTCGCTGGCGGCTTTGGAACAAAAGCATCTCGACGTGCTTGGCACGTCTTTACAGAGCAAGTGGTTAAAGCTAGACCTACTACAATCGGTTGAATACTTGTAAAATTGAAATAAAATAATTTCTTGAAGCGTCTGCTCGTTTTCCCATTTTTCTTTTCTCATTTTCCTTCGATGCAGTGTCACAGACAGCCTGGTGACACGGATCGCGGTTCAAAGCGAGGGATACGGGGTAAATCGACAATCTACGACGTTCAAAGGAATAACAGGTTTTGCATATGAAACGTCGATCAACGAATTCCCCGAAGACGAAAAAATGACTCGATTCAGGTGCATGATTCATCAACGAGCGTGCGTCTAATTACGTAATTATCTCCCAGAGGCAATCTCATCGATGTCGCTTCCTGCTTCGGCTACCTGCGTCTTCCTGAGAATTCTCTAAGCGCCATTGTGTCACCGTCGCATCAGCCTTTAATTGAAACCGTGATTCATAATTTTGCAAGTTTTAATAACGCTGCTTGGCCGTGGGAAGGCGGCGGGGTAGAAATTGCACGTTTAATATTCATTGTTCGACAGTCGGTTTTCGACTCGCGATTAATCGCGAACTTCCGTCGTTTCTGCCACATCAACCTGACGATGATTCAGAAACTCGAACCTGTTCTCATGCCACTTTTACGTGCAAGGGTTCGAGCCAAACTGTCAATTAATATCAACGCGATATACCTGTCTCAAGATCAGTCATAGATCCAGCGGTTTCTTTCCTCTGTCAAATTATCTCGTTACCCGAGATAATTCGTCCATGTTGCGGATAAATTTACGTAACTATCGCTTGAAAACCTTGTTACGGCTATCACCGATAGCTTACGTAACGTTTCAGTTTACCGTATTTTCGCTGCGCTCGCGGTTTTCCATGCAAAGTGATAAGACGGTGCACCGTGGGAAAGAATGCGGGGAAAATAAGCAATTAATATTCATCGCGAGCACTTGTCCAAGGCGATCGTCGTGCGCTGCTTTTCATAGATCAAGAAGCACGCGTCCACCTGAGTGACGCATCGGCTTCACACCAGCTAAACTCACTGATCGGCGAGAAAACCGTAAACAACCGCGCCCTGTGCCACGAGGATTGTCTCACGATGATCTGGAACGTGAATACGTGACTGCAACTACCATTTGCTTTGCCAGACCTTGATTCACTATGGCGAAGCTCTCCTGTTAGTGCATACCTTTTATTCCACATAACGAGCTACCTGTTTGCGTAACGAGTAAGTACCCATCGCTTATTCTCCCCCAAAATAAATAATTTTCATTCCTTGGAAATTTCTTAAAATATTTCCACCTTCATCGGCTATTTAAAAATTGATTTATCGCGATCTACGATTTTAATCGCGTACCGGCGATTATGACAGTGGTCTGAGTCACGCGAGCTTCGCTTCGAGATATCAAGAGCTTCGCGTTTTCGATATATTATAAATTTAAAAATAAATCATGGCACATTCTTGTCTATCGTAATATAAACGCAGACAATGCGGAGTGAGGTAAAATTTTCCACTCAGACCTCTTTCGCAATTGCCGGAATACATGTGTCGTTTACAAGAAAACGTAGTCATCTCCATCTTAAAAGTGTTTCACAGATTTTATAACCAGAGCTAAGAATTTTATTGTTAATGTAAATTTATATTTCTTCATTTCGAAGAGTTAATCGATTCACAGATGAGCGAATCGTACGTCGATCTCTCGTTTCACCGAAAGAGCAACTCTCTGGCGATCTAGCTTGGTTTTCGGAGATCATACGTATTCGAGATTACGTTTCACACGCGCTCAGCTAATTACCAGGGTCTTCGCCGGCGAAATTGAATTAACGCGGAGAAGGACACATACGGAACGCGAATTCAGGTTTCAATGCCGAGCGCAGGCGGTAACGCAATCATGGGGCAGGTGGTTTTTACTTTAAAAGCGCGCCTCGTGTTCTCCCAGCGAGCAACTTCGACAATGCTAATCCCGGCGGCAGATAATGGGTGCACCGGTCCCACGTACTGGCCGCAATTCTGGGTTCAAGTACGCGAACGTTTACGAGGCGCAGCCGTGCGTTTCTTCAGCCTTCTTGCCGGTGGCTGATAGATCTTCGCGATCATTCTCTTTCCCAAGCAAGAAGATGCTGTAGCCTCGCGGGATTTTTACACCTCGCGTTCGTTTCTTCTCAAAAGTTACCTCGTTTCGTTATTCGCGCGAGTAACTTTCGTCTGGTGTCTGTCTTCTCACCGTGGCTCTTATTTGTCTGCGTTTCTTGATCGATCGTTTGTCGGATCGTTGCGGTTGGATGACATACGACGTGTCTATTTGCTGAGCTAATGGAGAATGATTTAACACGGAGAGGGGATAACGCGAGGCTAATTGACATCTTCAGGCTCCTGTTTTAAATACGATAACAAGACGAACAGGTGATTTAATGTTGGGAGAAATATATAATAGCGATATTCTTTGCATTTTTGGGGGTTATTGAAAAGAGAATAAGAGAAATTCGAGGTTAGGAATTTAGTGAGGGAATTAAAGTTATTTGCTGAGCTGATGGAGGATGATTTAATACGGCAAGAGGATATCCGAGGATAATTGACATCTTAAGCTTCCTGCTTTGAATACAATAACAAAGTAGACACGAGGTTCGACGATGAGAAAAATCGAGGAGTGTTGTAAAAACCTTCGCAGAGATTGCAATAAATAACACTCGATCTATAAACCAGGGTCGTCCATGTTCTATTTAGCACTCTCGTAAAAAATATACGACAAAGTATAATATGTTTAAACAAAATATTCGGCCAATCACAAATATTTTATCATAATATCAATTTGGAATTTTCGAAGATGCTATAATAATTTTTTCAGATATTTTATCCAATTATTATTCGCTCAAAACACCGTATAGAATGCGAATTACCCTCGACTCACGTAATTAAAACACCCTTCTTGCCCCCAAAAATGTACACCCTCCCAATAAGTACACAGTAAATAAAATAAATACTGTGTCAACAATTTAATGAAGAAACTAAGTCGAAAGGTCTGTAATCTTCGATATCAACGTTATGTTTCGATACATTTCCATCAAATCCTAGTTTAAATCGTTTAAATGATATTAAATGACCGATTTAAATCGTAAAACATTCTCTACCCGTGTTACCGCACGCACTGCAAATTTTCGCCTATCTTCCACGCAAACAATCGCATTACACGACAGAAAAGCACGATTGTCAGCGTCGTCAGAGCCGAAGAAACGTGGGAAAGCAGTGATACGTGTTACCGGTATTACGCGAGCAGACTAAAGAATTATTCAAAATGGAGTAGATACAAGGTCGATCGCCTAAATGATTGAATCCTTCTCATCGATCTGCCCGTCCTGGGTAAAGGTTAAGACGAACGAAAAGGATGTAGCACGCTGCTCACGGGAAATCTAACTCCACACATTAAACGAATTAAACCGGTTTCCCCAGCGAGGAGTTAACCACGTTTTATCTAAAAGGAGCAAAGTTATTTCGCAGATTTGCGTGTTGCAAATTTTAATGCTCCTAGTGAAACATATATAAATCTCAAGGTGATCCGCCTGGCTGCATTTTCGTGCTTGAAATTCAATTTGAAGGAGAAACGCTTACCTTTGCACGGATGCTGTGCATCGTCATGGCATCTGGACATTTCACAGCCGAATCGTAACACGAGACTGACCGACAATTTAACGACTTAACGACAATTAAACGCTGCACGACTCTGTTCCACTGCGTCTCCGACTGTCGAATTTCAGATCGGACCAAGAGCCATCCAACCGTATTACGTTTATGATCTCCATAACGTCACGAGTGTCGGTAAAAACCCGGTAAGTGGAGTTCGTTACGTGAAATCGTCTTCTGTTAGACTTATCATGCAGGACGTGACCGGCGCGAACCGGAAGTGGAGGACACGCGACACATCTTTCCAATTCCGAGCGTCGCGTAACGCACCGACACACACGCGTGTAGTTTTAACCGCGTTTCCGTACTTAAGACAATTTCCACTGTGTTACGCAGTCAAGATTGCGCATTGTATACTCTTTCGTCCTAACCTTCAACCTTCTTTCTCCCTAGAGAATCACCAGGTACCCCGATGTCGAAGTAACGAGACTCGATTAATTTCAAAGTGGATACAAATTTAGAGGAACGAGGTTCAACTTGTAATTAGCTTCGTTTAATCTGCTAATGATATCAGGCATCCTCGCGATACGGAGTCGATAAACCCAATTAGGCTCAATTAGGATGATTATTAATCGGTAATGCGATCGGGAAAAACAGAAGGATTCGCTTAATGAATGCTTCATGCGTCCTCCATGTTGCGTAAGAAATCGAGGTGCAAAAGGACTTTGGTAAAAGAAAGGAAGACGTTGGCAGTCGATGGAACTTCTTTGGAAACTGCCAATATTTCTAGAGTCATCGTAGATGATCAAAATGCTTAGAAGTTGCCACCAAAGTTGACGCCAGAGAAAGATGCGTTTAATATCCTTTTTACATCGCTTCGCAGCGTGTCTTCGTGTCCTTACATGTTTCTTTCGAGATTGTTTCCGATCTAGGTCGTTCTATTTCTGAGACAGAAATCACAATGGAGCAACGTGTTCCTGAACGACGATTATCCAAGACATCGGCAAGGATACCGGCTCCTTGACTCTCGATTACCTATACGCGGTAATTGGAAATTATTTTCGACATATGCAAACTGATTGCTCGGAGTAGTTGCATATGCGTGTAACTAGCCTACTAGTGCATGGATAACGAACGAACCTGTTATCCAGAACATGAGCATTAATGGTAGAAACTGTGAGAGAAGGGGATTAATAGCAGTCGTGAAGAGATTTTTATGATCGTCATTTTTTAATCACACGAGTCCTAATCAATTTATCCGCGTTAACATGCCGATTAGCTCGACTTATTTTGAAATAGTCGCATGACAACCGGTGTCGTCACTTTTTCCCGCGCGTGGAGTTAAACGCGTAACTACGGCGCATTGTGAGCACCGCGAAGGACGACTGGAATAATTTTCGTCCAGGATTAACTAGGCTATAACTCGTTAGCTTGGCATTGTAACCGGGAACCACGAAGAATTCTAAATCCAGTGGCTTTTCGTTGCTCTTTGGACCCGCGGATTCGGAGATCCTTGGACTCCAGAAGGCGCGGCAGGACTCCGGTATTTCGTGGGAAATCGTCGAATGGAATGAAAATTTCACTCCGAGTACATGGAGTTTGTGGTACTTGGTTTATAAATAACGATTCAGCTATTATTTGTTACATGAAGTCGTGTTGTTACACAAAGGAGTTTCACTTGCAGCTGCACGTGACACCGGAAGTGGAGGGACGCGGAACGATCACATTACGCGTGTGAAATGTTTATTCGTCGATGTATTATTACAAATGGAATTATAAACGATGTAATTATGAACTAATTTTAAATTGATGGAGAAAATTTACGGATAAAATCCCTCAAGAAAATATTAGAGGAAATTAACCAAAGATTTTTAAGACTTAAAGTAATCTTTAAGTCTAAAAATTTGTAATTTTTTAGTTAAATAAAATTGCGAAAGGCCATTTAATATGTACGATTTGTTTCGTGACTTTTTAATAAAAATTTATTATATGGATAATCTTGTTTCAGTCGAATTTAAATCGAAAATTTTGAAGGAGCTCCATCTGGGTAATATATCTTTAAACAATTCCAAGTATACAAAGAATATCAATGTATACTGTCGTTAATGTATCTTCTCAGTACTCCGAGGATAAGGAAGAGTTACAAAGTAATTCGCAATTTAAGAAATAAATTTGGAACACAAATGAAGTAAAAGAAAGTCTTATAAATATCAATTTTAACATAATTTTCTGATCTACAATTTTGGGTTTTAGAAGTTTTCTTGCCACTTTAACGTTAACGTTGTCTTAGGTTACCGATATGGTAAGGATTCAATATAGATTTCCGAGTCACCCGCAACTTTACCGACACGATATTACACACGATGTAATGGAAACCATATAGTGGAAATTACAATGTATTTAAGTAAAACATACTGTTTTGACAAAAAAATAAATTTTAGTTTATTAAAAGTGACGTCATTATTGTCTCTCATTCTTTCAGTACTATTGTATTAAAAAACACGTGGTTTACCATTAGGTATATTTTACATTCATACATTTATACTATTGTATTAAAAAACACGTGGTTTACCATTAGGTATATTTTACATTCATACATTTATTATCTTTATTTTCTTAATTATTCAAAATTAACGAACTTTCTAGAAAGAATAATAGTACCTATATCATAAAACCAATTACAGCGAAAGTATAAATATAATTATCATAAACAAAAATTGTATAAATTCCCTGATTTGTTGTTAATAAAAAATTGCTCAAAGCCAGCGAAAAATAATTCATAAAGAAAGTAATAAAAAAACAATTAAGAAAATATATTGATATTCTACATCGATTCTTTAGCACATGACAATTTCAAAGATGAAGTACCTTCCCGCGTAAAAATGCATAGCTTGGCCGCCATAATCTAGTCGATGCTGTAACGAACGTACCGGTTACACATGGCGGAATATTCTCGCGCGTGAAAGTGAAGTTTTCTATGTCTCGACGAAACGTTTCGTGAAGTCATGTTATTACTGATAGACGTTTTAATTGTTGCAACCAGTGAAATGTCTATTGAAGACCAATAATGCTCAGTGTCAGTTATTTCGGAACATTGAAACTACAGGCTGCGTTCGCAACATTGTCGGAATATACACCAACAGGGCACAGAACGAGTTCAAGAAATTGTGACAAATATATCAAGATCAGGATATCTAATTGTGAATATGTGTTCGGTGGCAATATACCACGTGTGGAAAAAAGTGAAGTTTCATAGTGGAAAGCGATACATGTGGCAAATAAAGTGGTGTATGTGTGCGAATCGTGAAACAATACACGTGCGGAATAAAGTGGTGGGAGTGGGACGCGTATATTACGAACAGCATAGGAACATAGATTATAGGTTTCCCGTATATTCGGGACAGCATCAGTTATAGATTATAGGTTTCGATTGTCTATTAGGAAATTTGGTATACATTGCTGGCAACAGGCTCTATTTTAGTGGCTTTCGCAATTTTTCTTCGATTTCCATGATTCAAATGGGAAACATAGAAACGGAAATACAAGAGATCGGCAAAACGTGCTGCGATGCCAAACATTATCGCCTATATCATCTAAAACTCAATCGTAGATTAGAATATTACAGTTTATTAACACTGAATAGGCGGATACATTTCGACATTTTTTTTGAAATATAGTGCCGAAAATGCAAATGGTTGTGAGACCGCGTTCCACATTTACATATTAATAATATTATTTTATGCAATATAGTATATGCATCCCAGATTTCGATTGAGGCTTAAAAAATTGCAGCCTATAATATTAGAGTACGATGTTTCCTAACCAGTGAACCAATTTCTTTTCATTTCGACTATTCTTTTTCGAAATATAGTGACGGAAGTACACATTTGTGTAACAGGCTAGTACGTAGCTTCACGTCGGCTTTTATCTTGACGAAATAGGGATTGCTGTTAGAATTTTTCTATTCATCCCAGTAGAGTACAGCCTCCTCTAATAGAATCAACGTTTCCTTTCCGAATATGGAAACGCATTTTCGAAAAATAGTGCTGGAAGTGCGATCGTGTGTGACAGCTTACTGTCTAGTTTCCCGTCGGCTCTTAGCTTGACGAAATAAGGCATGCTGATAAGAATTTTTCCATTCATCCCTGTAGAATAAAGCCTCCTCTAACAGAATCAATGTGTTTTCCCGAATATGATAACGCGTTTTCGGTTAATAGTGCCGGAAATGCGATCGTGCGTGACAGGTTACTGCGTAGTTTCCCGTCGGTCCATAGCTTGACGAAATAGGGCATGCTGATAAGAATTTTTCCATTCATCCCAGTAGAGTAAAGTCTTCTCTAACAGAATCAATGTTTTTTATCCAAATCTGATAACGCGTTTTCGAAAAATAGTGCCGGAAGTGCGATCGTGTGTGACAGGTTACTGCGTAGTTTCCCGTCGGTCCTTAGCTTGACGAAATAGGGCATGCTGATAAGAATTTTTCCATTCATCCCAGTAGAATAAAGCCTCCTCTAACAGAATCAATGTTTTCTATCCGAATCTGATAACGCGTTTTCGGTAAATAGGGCCGGAAGTGCGATCGTGTGTGACAGGTTACTGCGTAGTTTCCCGTCGGTCCTTAGCTTGACG
>NW_016925481.1:0-301 GCF_001483705.2 Eufriesea mexicana
TTTATTGACATTTTCGACTAATAACGTGGTGAGTTATCTTTATTGCATAAATAAGGAGGAAGATTACTATTGGCGTGCTATAGCCATTGAAATGCTCTGGAATCTGTCTGGAAAGTTCAATTCTATTCACAGTTTCGGCTAATATCGTGGTGACCTAACTTCCTTGCATAAGCAAGGAGGAAATATCATTTTGGTGAGCTATGACCATTGCAATGATGTAGAATCTGGCTGGAAAAATAAATTTTATTCAATTTTCGAATAATATGGTGGTGAGCTAACTTTCTTGCATAAATAAGGAGGA
>NW_016925482.1:0-470 GCF_001483705.2 Eufriesea mexicana
GGTCGCAGCACGTTACGTTTATGTGGGCTAGGTTTGGGTAGGTTCTGTTGGTTCGGGTTATGTATGGGTAGCTTACACTTTTCCGACATACACTGCGATTCTACGTATTTTTGCGTCCTACTATACACACGTATATTCTGCTTTCCTCTGTTGGGGCCAACGACCGTGTTCGCCGCACGTTTTGTTGTGTTAGTTTACTTTCGTTTATGGTACGTCCCGGCTAAGTTAGGAGGTGATAGCTTTGGCTTTTGCTCCATACACTGCTATTCGTCGGACTTCAGCGCTCATCACTGCTCTAGTCTGTTCAGCTTGGCACTGGGAATCCCAGGAATAGAGGAATCCCAGGAATAGTGGTCTCAGTACTTTAGGTTGAGTTGTGTCACGTTCGGTTGGGACAGGTTAGGTTTGGTTTGGTTAGGGTAATGCTTACTTTTGTGCTGTCCTCTGTAATTCGGCGGATCTCTGCCATC
>NW_016925483.1:0-5647 GCF_001483705.2 Eufriesea mexicana
GGTAACAGACAACCCGAAACCCAGCTCATCGAGTGTCTGAAGGTGCAGGTACTGCGACGCCCGCGAGTGCTTCAGGTTGGCCTGGAGCACCATGGACGGCGTGAAAGTTAGGCCGTGCCCATGGCCTCCACCTGGCCCCCCTCCTTTTGGGCTGGCTCTGGGCCCGGTTCCCGCCGGTCGGCGGGCCCGTCGCGGTAGCGTTCGCGGAGGCGGAGCTCGCGGACACAGCTTTCGAATTAGCGCTCGCGGGCGCCGAGGCGGACGCGGCGCCTGCAGGCGCCTGGCGATCCGCGCATTTTGCCGTTGGCGGGCAGCACGCCTTGCTGCCCAAACGGTGTTTGGAGAAGGAGGGGCGGCCGAGCCCGGCGCAAACCGGGCACTCGTGTGCAGGCGCACTACATCCACCGGCACGGTGGCCCGCAGCGACAAATCTGAAACAGGTGTCGCTGCGGTCCACCGCGATGGAGCATCCGTTCCTTGCGTGACAGAACGCAAGGCAACGGAAGCACTGGAGGCTACGTGAATCCAAGCCTACGACACGGGCCAAAGTCCAGGCGACACGGATACGCCCGCAATAGACGGCCTTTCTCGCTGCCGCGAGGGGAAACTATGCCCATACGGAGCCCAGGCCCGAAGCGGAAGACCGGATCACCCCGGTTCTTATTTCCGCCTCGGTGTAATCACCGACCCTGACCAGGGCAGCGACCACCGCGCGGGGAGTGACAGAGTCGTCGAGCCCTGGAACCCTCAGCACCGCCTTTTTGGTGGGAACCGTAACCCGCACGCTGGTTCCCTCCTGGATTTCGCTCACTCACCCGGCGATAGTGGCGGCCCGCTCTGCGCCCTCGGGTCCACCGATCTCCATCACGAGACCACCGGAAGCGCCCCGACGGCGGCGCAAGTCCTCGATCCCGAGGTCGGCGAGATTTATCATTCCCCTTGCAGCGGAGGTGGCCTCCGCGTAAGAGAGACTCGACCCCTCGGGTACCCAAGCCGCGACGGCGGCCGCTTAAGGATGGGGCTATGCTTATCGCCGCACTTCTTCTTGTCGTGACCATGCATCGCCCCGGTCTTCGCGGCGGTCGCGGGAAGCGCGTGGGCGGAGCTCGTCCCCGAAGAGAGGCTCCCCGTTTTATCGACGGCTCCCTTCGGCGCAATCGTGGGCGCCCTCGAGTGTCGTTGCGGGGCAGCGGCCGCCTGCAGCTGCGCTCGCTTCTCGCGCCTACCCATGGCGAGGGACCAGCTGGCCTCTGCGTCCTTCCCGGCTACGACCGGGGCCGCGACCGGCGCCTTCGCCGGGGCGTCAACGGGCCCGCCAGGGGAAGCGCCCGCGACAGCGTCCGCCGAGGCCACTAGTACAGGCCGCGCGCGCAGGCCGGCGGTGGATCTCGCTTGCTTCGGCGCTCGGGCAGGCGCATCCCGCCCGGCCGCCACGGGGAGCGTACGCACGAGCTCCTCGAACTTCGCGTCGATTCGGAGACTCAGTACCGCTAGGGCAGCCTCCATACCGAACTCGGGCGTCGGTGGTGCTGCTCCGGCGCCCGCGTACGCACGCACATTTGCAGCGGGCGCGGGGTCGAGGATTACCCGGCTCCTCTCCTGAGCTAGCTCCGCGCGCAAGGATGTGATCGCCGCCTGCTGGGAGGCATCGTTCTCCCGCAAGTCGGCTATGGCTCCCTGCTGGGACACATCCTTCTCCCGCAGACCGGCGATCTCCGCCATCAGCACGCGGAACCTCTCCGCCATCGTCTCCTGGGCACGGCCGGCTGTTACTTGGAGACTCTTCTCCCAGCCGGCCGAATCCACCACCCTGGCGCACATACGAAAGGCGCGAACGTATGGGCCGTGCACGTTTTTACTCTTGTCTGCCATCGTTTCTATCCTCGAGCAATTCTCCGATATAACGGCAGACAGTTCCACAACAGACAGCGGACGGTGATCTCTGGCGAGCTCCTCCCGTGTTGGGAGAGACGCCTTCGCCCGGCTTAAGCTCGTGGACTTCGGTGTGAGATCAATACCATCCAAACCTTCGAATGGGTCATATTCCTCCAATACCGCCCTCCGCGGGCGCTTCGCCGTCTGGGGACACCTACGAAGACGAGGTTTCGCCGTCGCCCGTGACGCTGACGGCACCTGCGAAGGAGAAGCACTCCCCCTCGAGGTACGCCTGCAGCGCCTTACACAATGCAACCAACCCAACCTAACCGTACCTAACCTAACCCAACCAACCGTAGCCTAACTCAAGCTATCGTGAAGATACCACTATTACAGCCCTCCCCAAAGTCGGGCGGATGGTGGCAGAGCTATGAAGAGCGTACAAATCCACCGATTAGAAGTGTGCAACACAAAGGCCAAGGATAACCCGACCAAACCTAACCTAACCTTACTTCACCGTACGTAACATGGTACAACCTAACGTGCCGCTACAACAATTGCTGGCGTCCCCAGAGACGAGCATAATACGGAAAAGCGCAGTAGATTCCAGAAGTCTATAGGATAGTTGTGTTGAGCAAAATAGTCAAAGCTATCCTAACCTTACCGAACCTCACCGAACCTAACCGTACGTGACCTTACTTAACCTAACCTGCCGCAATCACCATTGCTGGCCTCCACAGTGCCAAGCAGAATATATTGTAGGAGAGCAGAGCACAGAGATCTATAGATACGCAGCGTAGGGCAGAAGAGTCAAAGCTAACCGAACCTGACCCAAACAAACGTAATCAAGCCTAATGCAGCCTAACGAATCATAACGTCTCGCGGCACTGTTCCTGGGCTCCACAGGGCAAAGCAGAAAACAGTAGGGCCCAATAGGTCCCAGAAATTCACCGAACAACAGTGCATAGCACAAAAGTCGTAGGTAACCAATCCTACACTAGCCAAACGTAACACGGCCGTACGTAGCATAACTCAAACTAATGTGCCAACAACACAGTTGCTGGTGCACCTGAACCTATCAGAGTATGCAAGAGCACAGTGGAGCGCAGAAATCCTCCGCAATGCTGTGCATAGTTCAAAAGTCAACGATATCCGAATATTGTCTGTCCCAAACTAACCTAACCAAACGTAGCATAACTCAAAGTAACGTGCCTGCAAAGCCGTTGCAGGCCCCAGGGGCAATGCAGGCCATATTAGAGCCATGTAGAGTGTAGGAATCTGCCGAGTAACAGTATATGACAAAACTTAAAGCTATCCCATCCTAACATAGTAAAGTGTAACTCAACCAAACATAACCAGACACACATAACGTGCCGAGACCGCTGTTGCTGGCATCCCCAGAGCCACGGAGAATATACTAGAGCACAGCAGAGCGCAGAAATCTATCGCATTGCAGTGTATTGCAGAAAAGTCATGCATACCTTCACCAAACTTGACCAAACCTAACTAATTCATACACAGTGTAACTCAGCATAACGTGACGAGACCAATATTGCTCTCCCCCCGAGAGCCAAGCAGAGAATATGAGAGCACATTAGAGCGCAGAAATCCACGGAATAGCAGTGAATGACACAAAAGTCAAAGTAGCATGTCCTATCGTAGCCAAACGTAACATATCCGAGCGTAGCATAACACAAACTGACATGGCGATACCACAATTGTTGGCCTCCACAGAGACAAGCAGAGTGTACTACAGCACAGTAGAGAGCAGAAACCCATCGCATAGCGGTGTGTAGCACAAAAGCCAAAGATACCCAAACCCAACCTGACCTAACCTAACCCAACCAAACGTATTCTAACCCAAAATCACACGTCGCGACCGCTATTCAAGGCCATCGTAGAGCCAAGTAGTGCATATTAGGGCATATTAGAGCGCAGAAATCCACCAAAAAGCAGGGTACAGCATAAAAGTCGGAGTAGCATGTCCTAACACAGACAAACGTAACATAACCAAACCGAAGATGACAAGACCACGATTGCTGGCCTCCACAGAGACAAGCCGGATGCACTAGGGAGCAGTAGTGAGCAGATATCCACCGCATGGCAGTGTACAGCACAGGAGTTGAAGATACCCTAACGTCGCCTGACATAACCGTCCATAACGTAAGTGATCCTAACGTGACACGGCCACTATTGCTCGCGTCCCCGGAGTAGAGCGGAGTGTAGTAGAACAACGTTGACCGCCGCAATCCAACAAATATCAGTGTATACCACAAGAGTCAAAGAAATCATTATCGAACCCTCCTTGCCAAACCTAACGAAACGTAACATAACACAACCTAACGTGCCGAGACCACTATTACTGGCCTCCCCGGAGCCGAGCAGATCATACTAGAGCACTTTAGAGCGCAGAAATGCAGGGAATAGCAGTGTATAGAATAAAGGTCGAAGATGTCCTCTCCTAATATATCCAATCTTAACATAACCACACGTAACAAAACACAACCTAACGTACCCCGACCGCTATTGCTGGCCTCCGCAGAGTACAGCAGAACTTACAAGAGGACAGTGGGGCGCAGAAGTTCATAGAATCGCAGTGTAAAATACAAAAGTCATATGTATCCAGACCAAACCCAAGCTAGCATAGCCCAACCAAACGTAGCCTACGTCAACGTAACGTGCCGCGGCCACTACCTCTGGCCTCCCCAGGGCCAACCAGAATATAGTAGAGCGCAGTCGACTGCAGAAATCCACCGAACAACAGTGGACAACACGAAAGTCAGAGATACCCTTACTAAAATAACCCAACATATACTAACCAAACGTCACATAACCAAACCAAACGTGCCGAGACGAATATTGCATGCATTTCCAGGGCTAACCACAACACAGTAGAGTACAGTACAGCGCAGAAATGCTCCGAACGTCAGAGTATAGCACGAAAGTCTAAGTTATCCAGGCCGTACTTAACCTAAGCTAACCCAACCAAAAGCAACCTAACTCATCACAACGGGCCGAGACCTCTACCACTGGCCGCCCTGAGTCAAGCAGAAAACACTACAGCACCGCAAAGCGCAGAAATCCACCGCATTTCAGTGTACAACTCGAAAGTGGAACATATCCTAACCTAACATTGCCTAACCTAACATACCCGAACGTATTGTTACCAAACATAACGTGACGAGACTAATATTGCTGGCCTCCCAGGGACAAGCAGATCATATCGGAGAACATCAGTGCGCATAAGTTCACCGAATAGCGGTGTACAGCACAAAAGGCGAAGTAGCCTTTTCTAACCAAACCAAACGTAACATAAGCAAACGTAGCTAGACGCAGCCTATCTTGCCGAGACCACTATTGCTGGCCTCCACAAGAACAAGCAGAATTTACTAGAGCACTTTTCTGCGCAGAAACCTACCGCATTGCTGTGAATAGCACAAAAGTCTATGATGTCCAAACCTGACCTGACATAACCTAACGTATACAAACGTAGCATAGCTGAAACTAACTTGCCGCGGCCGCTGCTGCAGGCATCCCCATAGTCAAGCAGAGAATCTTACAGCACAGTAGAGCGCAGAAATCCACCGAGAATTCGAGTATGTTACAAAGTGGAGGATATCCTGTCATAACCTGGCCTACTCAACCTACCCTAACCTAGCCACAAAAAGCATAACTGAACATAAATTTCCGCGACCACAGCTGCTGAAATCCCCGGAGCCAAGCAGAACGCTGTAGAGCAAAGCAGACCGCAGGAATCCACCGAATAACAGTG
>NW_016925483.1:14758-15111 GCF_001483705.2 Eufriesea mexicana
GTAGAGCGTAGAAGTCCACCGAATAGCAGTGTAAAGCCTAAAAGGTGAAGCTATCTTACCAAACTTAGCCTATCCCAACCTAATCGAACGAATCGGCACTCAACGTAGCGTTCCGAGACCACTACTGCTGGCCTTCCCAGGGACAAGCTGAAAACATTAGAGCAACTTAGTGAGCGGAAATCCACCTAACAGCAGACAAAGGCACTAAAGTCAAAGCTATCCTCTAGTAACGTAGCCAACCGTAACACAACCAAGCGTATCCAAACTCAAACAAACGTGCCGCAGCCACAATTGCTGACGTGCCGAGAGTCAAGCGGAACACATTAGTGGAAAGTAGAACGCGGAAATGCATT
>NW_016925484.1:0-930 GCF_001483705.2 Eufriesea mexicana
GGTTAGGTTCGGTTAGGCTATCTTCCTCTTTTGTTGTTTACATTGCCATTTGGCGGCATTCTGAGCTCCACTGTGCTCCACTATACTGTGCCGGAATACGGGGATGCCAGCAACAGTGGTCGTGGCACGATAGGTTTTGTCAGGCTACGTTCGGTAATGTCAAAATTGGTTACGTTCCGAAGGCGTAGCTCTGACTTTTGTGCTATACGCCGCTGTTCGGTGGATTTCTGCGATCCACATATCCCTACTATATTCTGTTCGACTCTGGCGAGGCCAGTAATAGCCGTCTCGGCGCGTTAGGTTGCGTTAGGCTACGTTTGGTCAGGTTACGACGATAGCTTTGGTTAGGTTTGGGTTACTTCAACCCTTGCGCTATACACTGCGGTTCTACGGATTTCTGCGCTCTAATCTCCTCTATTGTGCTCCGCTTGGCTATCTGGTGACCAGAAATACTGCTCACCGCACGATAGGTGGAGCTAGATTACTTATCGTTAGGTTAGGTTCGGTTGGGTTAGGATAGCTTTGACATATGTGCTCAACATTGATATTCTATGGTCTTCCGTGCTGTACTGTGCTGTATCAGATTCTGCTTGTCTCTGGGGAAGCCAGCAATGGTGGTTTTGGCACGCAAGGTTAAGACAGTTTACGCATGGCTTGGCTAGGATCGGATAGGCTTGGTTAGCATAGCTTTGGCTTTTGTGACTATCTTTGGCTTTTGTACTGTACCCTGTTATTCATTGGATTTCTGCGCACTACTGCGATCTAATGTACTCCGCCTAGCTTTGGATAGGACAGCAGTAGCGGTCTCGCCACGTTACTTTGAGGTAGTTTACGTTCGAGGTCTCGCCACGTTACTTTGAGGTAGTCTACGTTCGGTTATGTCACGATTGGGTGAGTTGTGAAATAATATCTTCAGCTATTGTGCTATAC
>NW_016925485.1:0-326 GCF_001483705.2 Eufriesea mexicana
TGAACGAAACATTCTATTGGCGATCTATAGCCATTGCAATGCTATAGAATCTGTCTGGAAAATTCATTTTTATTGATATTTTCGAATAATATCGTGGTGAGATAACTTTCTTGGATAAATAAGGAGGAAAGATACTATTGGCGTGCTATAGCCATTGCAATGCTATAGAATCTGCCTCGAAAATACAATTTTATTGACATTTTCGAATAATATCGCGGTGAGGTGGCTTTCTTGCGTAAATAAGACAGAAAGATTCTATTGGCGAGCTAAAGCCATTGCAATGCTATAGAATCTGTCTGGAAAATTCAATTTTATTGATATTTTCG
>NW_016925485.1:384-1269 GCF_001483705.2 Eufriesea mexicana
ATTGGCGTGCTATAGCCATTGCAATGCTATAGTATCTGCCTCGAAAATTCAAGTTTATTGACATTTTCGACTAATATCGTGGTGAGGTAGCTTTCTTGCAAAAATAAGACGGAAAGATTCTATTGGCCAGCTATAGCCATTGCAATTCTATAGTATCTTGGAGGAGAATTCCATTTTATTGACATATTCGACTAGTTTCGTGGTGAGCTGACATCCTTGCATAAATAAGGAGATAAGATTCATATGGCACGCCATAGCCATATCAGTGCTATAGAATTTAGCTTGAAAATCCAATTTTATTGATATTTGCGACTAATATCGTGGTGAGCTAACTTTCTTTTGTGAATATGAACGAAACATTCTATTGGCGAGCTATAGCCATTGCAATGCTATAGAATCTGTCTGGAAAATTCAATTTTATTGATAATTTCGTCTAATATCGTGGCGAGCGAAGTTTCTTGCATAAATAAGGAGGAAAGAATCTACTTTCGTGCTATAGCCACTGCAATGCTATAGAATCTGGCTGGAATATACAATTTTAATGACATTTTCGACTTATAACGTGGTGAGCTATCTTGCTCCGATAAATAAGGAGGAAAGATTCTACTGGCGAGCTACGACCGTTGCAATGCTATAGAAACTGGATGGATAAATACATTTTATAAACATTTTCGCATAATATCGTGTTGAGCTGACCTCCTTGCCTAAATAAGGAGGAAAGATTCTTATGGCACGCTATAGCCATTTCAGTGCTATAGAATTTGGGTTGAAAATTCAATTTTATTGATATTTGCGACTAATATCGTGGTGAGCTAACTTTCTTTTGTGAATATGAACGAAACATTCTATTGGCGAGCTATAGCCATTGCAATGCTATAGAATCTG
>NW_016925486.1:0-609 GCF_001483705.2 Eufriesea mexicana
TCTATTGGCGTGCTATATGCATTGCGGTGCTATAGATTCTGCCTGGGAAATTCTGCTTTATTCACATTTTCGACTTATATCGTGGTGAGCCAACTCTCTTGCATAAATATGAAGGAATGATTCCATTGGCGTGCTATAGCCATTGCATTGCAATAGGATCTCGCTGGAAAATTTAGTTTTACTGGCATTTTCGACTAATGTGGTGAGCTAACTATCTTTCATAAATATGGAGGAAAGACATTATTGGCGTGCTATAGCCATTGCGGTGCTATATATTCAGGCTGGGATATTCAACTTTATTGAAATTTTGCACTTATATCGTGGTGAGCCAACTCTCATGCATAAATAAGGAGGTAAGATTCTATTGCCGTGATATTGCCATTGCGGTGCTGTATATTCAGGCTGGGAAATTCAACTTTATTGATAATTTCGACTTATATCGTCGTGAGCCAACAAGTCGTGAGCCAACTCTCTTGCATAAATAATTAGGAAAGATTCAATTGGCGCGATATAGCCATTGAAATGCTTTAGAATCTGACCGGGAAGTTCAATTTTATTGACATTTTCGACGTATATCGTAGTGAGCTAACTCCCTTGCATACGTAAGGA
>NW_016925487.1:0-3819 GCF_001483705.2 Eufriesea mexicana
CATTCATCCATCCAAACACCCATCCTTCCATACATCCAGCCTGCCATACAGCCACCCACCCATACATCCATCAATACATACATCTATCCGCCCATACACCCATCCATCCATCCATACATACATACATCCTCACATCCATATATCCACCCATCCACCCATCCCTAAATACATCCAACCATACATCCATCCATCCACACATCCATACAGATATACATCCATACATCTATACATCCGTACATCCATACATTCGTACATCCATACATTCGTGCATCCATACATACATACATCCACAAATCCATTCGTACATACATCAATTCATCCATCCATACATCCATTCATCCGCACATCCATACATTCATACATCCATACGTCCATACGTCCATACATCCATACATGCATACATCCATACATTCTTACATCCATACTTTCTTGCATCCATACATTCATACAAACGTACATCCATACATGCATACATCCATACATCCACACATCCATACCTCCATCCATACAACCATGCATACATCAATGCATACATCCATACATTCATCCATACAAGCATCCATACATACATCCATTCTTCCGTCCAATCACCCATCCATTCGTCCACCCACACATCCATACATCCATGCTTCCATACATCCATATATTCTTACATCCATACATCCATGCACACATACATCCGTACATCCATAACTCAAATACGGCCATACATTCATACATCCATACATACAAATGTCCATACGTTAATACATCCATCCATCCATGCATCCATCCATCCATACATCCATACATCCACACAATCACACATCCACAAATCCACCCATACATGCACTCATCCATCCGTACCTACATCCATACATACGTCCATACATACATCCATACATCCATGCATACACCCATACACTCATCCATACCTGCATCCTTAGATACATCCGTAAATGCATCCACACATACATCCATACATACATCCACCCATCCACCCATCCATAAATCCATCCAACCATACATCCCTCCATCCATACATACAGGCATCCATACATCCCAACACCCATACCTCCATAAATGCATCCATTCGTACGTCCATCATTCGATACATCCATCCATCCATACATCCGTACATGCATACAGCCACACATCCATACATCCATACTTCCGTACATCCGTCCATCCATACCTCAATCCATCCATACATCCATCAATCCAAACAACCATTCATCCATACATACATTCATCCATACCTCCATCTTTCCACACATCCACCCATCGATCCATACATCTAACCATCCATACATCCATCCATATATACATCCATACATTCACAGATAAATACATCCATAAATCGTTCCACTCGTACGTCTATCATTCGATACATCCATCCATCCATACATCCATACATACGTACACCCGTACAACCATATATTCAGGCATCCAAACACCTGTACATCAATACATCCGTCCATCCATATATCCTGCCATTCACACATGCAACCATCCATACACCCATTCATCCACACAAACATACATCCATAAATCCATACATCCGAACATATATACATCCATACATTCATACATTCATACATGCGTACATGCGTCCATCCATACATCAATCCATCTATACATCCATCCATCCACACAACCATTGATCCATACATACATCCATACATACGTCCATCTTTCCATACATCCATCCATCCATACATCCACCCGTCCATACATCCATCGTACCATACATCCATCCATCCATACTAGCACCCATCCATACATCCATCGATACACACATCTAACCATCCATACATCCATCCATCCATACATTGATACATCCACACATCCATAAATCCATCCATCCATACATCCATACGACCATACATACATCCATACATACATCCATACATGCATCCATACATCCATCCATCCATACATCCATCCACTCATACATCCAGCCATTCATACATCCATACATATAGAGATCCTTGCATCCATACATTCGTCCAATCACACATTCGTACATTCATACATCCATCCATCCATACATCCGTACAGATATACATCCATACGTCCATACATCCGTACATCCATACATTCGTACATCCATACATTCGTGCATCCATACATACATATATCCATAAATCCATACGTCCATACATCCATCCAGCCATCCATAAATCCATGCATCCGTACATCCATACATTCGTACATCCATACGTCCATACATCCATACATCCATACATGCATACATCCATACTATCTTACATCCATACATTGATACATAAGTACATCCATACATGCATACATCCAAACATCCATACAGCCATACCTCCAACCATACAACCATGCATACATCCATGCATACATCCATGCATTCACGCATACAAGCATCCGTAAATACATCCATTCTTCCGTCCACTCACCCATCCATTCGCCCTCGCACACATCCATACATCCATGCCTACTTACATCCATATATTCTTACATCCATACATCCATGCATACATACATCCGTACATCCATAACGCATATACGGCCATACATTCATTCATCCATACATACAAACGTCCATACATTTATACATCCATCCATCCATACATCCGTCCATCCATACAACCATCCATCCATACATCGATACATCCACACATGCACACATCCTCAAATCCACCCATCCATGCACTTATCCATACATACGTACATCCATACATACGTCCATACATACATCCATACATTCATGCAAACACCCACACACTCATCCATACATACATCCATAGTTACATCCGTAAATGCATCCATACATACATCCATGCATACATCCATACATACATCCACCCATCCACACATCCATAAATCCATCCAACCATACATCCATCCATCCATACATATATTCATCCATACATCCCCACACCCATACTTCCATAAATGCATCCATTCGTACGACCATCATTCGATACATCCATCCTTCCATACATCCGTTCATGCATACAGCCATACATCCATACATCCATTCTCCCGTACATCCGTCCATCCATACTTCAATCCATCCATACAACCATCAATCCAAACCACCTTTCATCCATACATACATCCATCCATACATCCATCTTTCCATACGTCCATCCATCCATACATCGACACATCCATACATCCACCTATTCATACATCCATCGAACCATACATCCATCTATCCATACAAGCACCCATCCATACACCCATCCATCCATACATCTATCCATCCATACATCCATCCATCCATACATCCATACATCCACGGATCCTTACATCCATATATCCTTCCATTCGTACGTCTATTGTTCGGTACGTCCATCCATCCATAAATCCATACATACATACATCCATACAAACATAAATTCATGCATCCTAGCACCTGTACACTAATACATGCATCCTTCCATATATCCTGCCATTCACACATACATCCATCCATACATCCATTCACCAACACAACCTTACATGCATAAATCCATACATCCGAACATATATACATCCATCCATTCATACATACGTACATCCGTCCATCCATACTTCAATCCATCTATACATACATCCATCCACATAACCATCCATCCATACATATATCCATCCATACATCCACCTTTCCATACATCCATCCATCCATACATCCACCCATCCATACATCCATCGTACCATAAATCCATCCATCCATACTGGCACCCATCTATACATCAATCTATCCATACATCTATCCATCCATACATCCATCCATACATTCATACATCCACATATCCGTAAGTCCATACATGCATACATCCATACAGCCATACATACATCCATACATACATCCATACATAC
>NW_016925488.1:0-2997 GCF_001483705.2 Eufriesea mexicana
GCGTTAATCTGTGGAGGACAAGAATGGCGGTTTCGGCACGTTAGGTGGTGTCATGCTACGTTCGGTTTGGTAAGCACTGTCTCTCGTGTTATACAGAGTAACTCGGTGGAATTCTGTGTTCCAATGTGGTGTACTATGTTCTGCTCGAATCTGTGGAGGGCAGAAATAGTGGTCGCTGCACGTTAGGTTGAGCTATATTTCGTGCGGTTAGATTAAGTTAGGCTGCGTTTGGCAGGGACGGCTTTGACTTTTGTGTCATACAATGCTATTCGGTGTTTTTCTGCATCCACTGTGAACTAGTATGCTGTGCTTGGCTCTGTGGAGGCCAGCAATTGCGGTCTCTGCTCGTTAGGTGTAGATATTAGGTAGTAGATCATTAGGTTAGGCTAGGTCATGCTAGGTGGGATATCTTTGACTTTTGTCCAATAAACTGCTATATGGTGGCTTCCTGCGCTCTACTGTGCTGTGTATATTCTGCCTGGCTCCAGGAAGGTCAGCAAGGGTGGTCTCGGCACGTTATGTTGAGTCTGGTTACATTCGATTAGTTTGGGTTAAGCAATGTTTGTTCAGAACACGTTCACCTTTTGTGCTGTACGCTGCTATCCGTTGGACTTCTGCGATATACTGCGCTCTAGTATGACCTGCTTGTCTCTGGGGTGGGCAGCAATAGCGGTATCTGCGCGTTACTTTGAGCAATGCTATGTTTGGTTATGCCCTGTTTGCTTGTGTTAGGTTCGGGTAACTCTGACCTTTCCAACATACACTTCGATTTAATGGATTTCTGCGCCCCACTCCCCACTAATGTGTTCTGCTTGGCTCTGGGGAGGACAGCAACAGTGGTCGCGGCAGGTTTGGTTGTGCTAGGTTACGTATGGTTATGTTACGGTTGGTTAGGTTAGGAGGGGATATCTTTGTCATTTGTGCTGCATTCTGCTATTACGTGGATTCCTGCATCCTACAGTGTTCTGATATTCTCTGCTTGGCTCTGGCAAGGTCAGCAAGGGTGATTTCTGCGCATTACGTTGAGTCACGTTACGTGCGGTTAGATTGGTTTAGGGTAGTTTGGTCAGGATAGCTTTAACATTTGTCCTGAACACAGATATTCCATGTCTTTCTGCGCTCTACTGTGCTCTAGTATGTCCTGCTTGGCTCTGGGGAGGGCAGCAATAGCGGTATCCGCACGTTAGGTTTATTTATGTTATGTTCGGTTATTTTCGGTTGGTTTGGGTTAGGTCTGGGTAGCATTGACTTTTCTGATACACACTTCGTTCATATGGATTTCAGCGTTCTACTCTCCACTAATGTGCTCTGCTTGGCTCTTTGGTGGCCAGCAATGGCTTTCGTGGCACGTAAGTTTGGATCACGTTACGTCCGCTTATGTCACGTTTTGTTAGATTCGGAAAAGATAGCTTTGACTTTTATGATATACACTGACATTCGGTGGATTTCTGCACTCTACATTGCTCCACTACACTCTGCGCGACTCCTGGGATGTGAGCAATAGTGCCCGTAGTACGTTAGGTTCAGTTACGTTACGTTTGGTTGGGCTAGGTTAGGTAATGTTTGATTAGTGTGGCTTTGACTTTCGCGCTGTACACAGATATTACTTGGATTCCTTCCCTCCGCTGTGATCAACTCTAAGCTGTTAGAGCTTGGGGAGGCCAGCAAGAGTGGTCGCGGCTCATTACGTTCTGTTTGGCTACGTAAGGATAGGTTAGGTTAGTTTGGGTTAGGTTTGGGTATCTGTGACTTTTCTGCCGTACACTGCGATTAAATGGACTATTGCGCCCTACTCTCCTCTTATATGTTCTGCTTGGCTCTGGGCAGGCCAGCAATAGTGGTGGCGGCACGTTCGGTTGAGTTTGGTTACGTTTGGCATTGTTACGATGGGATAGATTACGAGACGGCACCATTAACTTTTGACATGTACGCAGTTATTCGGCGGATTTCTGCTCTCTACTGTGCTCTTATACGCTCTGCTTGTCTCTTGGGACTCCAGCAATAACGTTCGTGTCACGTTTGGTTTAGTCATTTTCCGTTCGCTTTGGCTAGGTTAGGATAAGCTTTGTCGAGGTGGACATGGCTTCTTTGTCTATACACTGCTATTCTGTGCATTCCTGATTCCTGCGCTCTACTGAGCTCTAGCATATTCCTCCTGGCTATGCGGGGGCCAGCTGTGCAGGTCACGGCGCGTTAGTCTGTGTTAAGTTGCGTAAGATTATGTTACATTTTGCTACGTTAGGGTAGGGTAAATTTGACTTTTGCGCAATGCACTGCACTTCGGAGAATATCTGCGCTGTACTCTCCAGTAATAAGATCTGCTTGGCTCTGTGGAGCCCAGCAATACTGGTCGCGGCACGATAGTTTGGGATTCGTTACGTTTGGTTAAGTTTGGTCTGGTTGGGTTAGGTTAGGATAGCTTTGACATATGTGCTCAGCACTGATGCTCAGTACTGTGCTCTAGTACGTCCTGCTCACCTGTGGGGTGGGCAGCAATAGCGGTCTCGGCACGTTAGGTCGATGTAGGCTATGTTTGGATATGTTCTGTTGGTTTGTGTCAGGTTTGGGTAGCTTTGACTGTTCTGCTATACACTGCGATTGTATGGATTTCTGCCTTCTACTCTCCACTAATGTCTTCCGCTCGACTCTGGGTAGGCCAGCTGTACTGGTCGCGGCACGTTAGGCTGAGTTATGTTACGTCTGCTTATGATATGTTTGGCTATGTTGCGAGAGGACAGCTTCGACTTAGTGCCATAGTCTGCTATTAATTGGATTTCTGCTCCCTGTAGATATTTAATATTTTCAGCTTGGCTCTGGGAATGCCAGGAACAGTAGTTTCAGCACGTTATGTTTAGTCAGCTTACGTTCGGTTCGGTTGGATTAGGCTAAATTTGCTGAAGTTAGCTTTAACTTCTGCGCCGTACACAGCTGTTCGGTGGACCTCCACGACCTAATGCGCTCTTGTGTGTCGTGCATGGCTCTGGGGAGCCAGTAATA
>NW_016925489.1:0-201 GCF_001483705.2 Eufriesea mexicana
ATATTGCAATGCAATGGCTACAACAAACCAATAGGATCCTTCCTCCTTATTTACGTAGAATATGTTTCTCACCACGATATAAGTCGAAATTGTTATTAAAATAGAACTTTTCAGTCAGAATCTATTGCAATGCTACGTCTATAGCAAACCAGTAGAACCTTACCCCGTTGTTTACGCAGAAAAGACTGCTCACCACAATAT
>NW_016925490.1:0-3126 GCF_001483705.2 Eufriesea mexicana
GTAAGAAAGTTAACTCACCAGGATATTAGTCGAAAATGGCAACAAAATTGTATTTTCCAGCCACAATCTACATCATTGCACAGGCTATAGCACTCAAAAAGCATCTTTCCCCCTTACTTATGCAAGAAAGTTAGCTCACCACGATATTAGTCGAAAATGTCAGCAAAATTGTATTTTCCAGCCACAAACAATATCATTGCAATGGCTAAATTGCAATGGCTACAGCACTCAAAAAGTATCTCTCCACCTTACTTACGCCAGGAAGTCAGCTCACCACGACATTAGTCGAAAATGTCAACAAAATTGAACTTTCCAGCCAGATTCTATAGCTTTGCAATGCCCATAGCACTCCAATAGAATCTCTCCTCCTTATTAATGCAAGAAAGTTAACCCACCGCGATATTAGCCGAATATGCCAAAAAAATTGAATTTTCCGGCCAGATTCAACATCATTGCAATGGATATAGCACGATAAAAGTATCTTTCCTCCTTACCCATGCAAGGAAGATAGCTCACCATGGTATTAGTCGAAAATGTCAATAAATTTGTATTTTCCAACCACATTCAGTATCACTGAAATGGCTATGGCACGCCAATAGAACTATCCCTCCCTTCTTACGCAAGAAAGGCGGCTCACCGCGATATTAGTCCTAAATGTCAGTAAAATTGAATTTTCCGGGAAGATTCTGTAGTGCTGCCATAGCAATAGCACGCCAATAGTATCTTTCCCCCTTACCAATGTAAGGAAGTTAGGTCACCACGATATTAGTCGAAAATGACAGCAAAATTGAATTTTCCGGGAAGATTCTGTAGTGCTGCCATAGCAATAGCACGCCAATAGAATCTTTCCTCTTTATTTATGCAAGAAACTTAGCTCACCATGATATTAGTCGAAAATGTCAATAAATTTGTATCTTCCAACCACAATTAGACTCAATGCAATGACTATAGTACGCCAATAGAATTATTACTCCTTATTTATGCAAGAAAGGTGGCTCACCGCGATAATAGTCAAAAATGTCAACAAAATTGGATTTTCCAGGACGATTCTATAGCGTTGCAATAGTAATAGCGGGCCAATAGTACCTTTCCTCCTTATTTGTGCAAGAAAGTTAGCTCACCACGATAATAGTCGAAAATGTCAGTAAAGTTGAATTTTCCTGCCGTATTCTATAGCATAGCGACGGGTGTATCCCGCCAATTGAATACTTCCTCCTTATTTATGAAAGAAAGATAGCCCACCAAGATATAAGTCGAAAATGGCAATAAAATTGAATTTTCCAACCACATTCAGTATCACTGCAATGGCTATAGTACGCCAACAGCATCTTTCCTCCTTATATATGCCAGAAAGTTATCTCACCACGATATTAGTCGAAAATGTCAATAAAATTGAATTTTCCAGGAAGATTCTATAGCTTTGCAATGCCTATAGCACGCCAATAGAATCTTTCCTCCTTATTTATGCAAGAAAGTTAGCCCACCACGATATTAGTCGAAAATGTCAATAAAATTGAATTTTCCAGGAAGATTCTATAGCGTTGCAATGGTAAAAGCGCCCCAATAGAATCTTTCCTCCTTATGTATGCAAGAATGTTGGCTCACCACCGTATTAGACGAAAATGTCAATAAAATTGAATTTTCCAGTCATATTCTATAGAGATAGCATTGCGACGGCTATAGCACGTCAATTGAATCCTTCCTCATTATTAATGAAAGAAAGATAGCACACCATGATCTTAGTCGAAAATGTCAATAAATTTGTATTTTCCAACCACATTCAGTATCACTGCAATGGCTATAGCACGCCAACAGCATCTTTCCTCCTTATTTATGCAAGCAAACCTCCTTATTTATGCAAGCAAAATAACTCACCACAATATTAGTCGAAAATGTCAATAAAATTGTACTTTCCAGGCAGATTCTATACCATTGCCACGGCTATAGCATGTGAATTGAATCGTTGCGACATATATATGAAAGAAAAATATCTCACCTCGATAGTAGTCGAAAATGTCAATAAAATTCAATTTTCCAAACACATTCTATATCAATGCAATGGCTATAGCACGCCAATAGTATCTTTCCTCCTTATCTATGCAAGAAAGATAGCTCACCACGATATTATCCGGAAATGTCCATAAAATTGAGCTTTCAGGCACATTCTACGGCATTGCAATGGTTATAGCACGCCAAAAGTATCTTTCCTCCTTACCTATGCAAGGAAGATAGCTCATCACTGTGTTAGTCGCAAATATCAATAAAATTGAATTTTCCAGCAAGATTCTGTTGCATTGTAGTGCCTATAGCACGCCAACAGTATGTTTCCTCCTTATTTATGCAAGAAAGCTAGCTCACCATGATATAAGTCGAAAATGTCAATAAAACTGAACTTTACGTCCAGATTCTATTGCATTGCGACTGCTATAGAACGCCAGCAGAATCTACCCTCCTGCTTTATGCAACAAAGTTAGCTCACTACGATATTAGGCGAAAATGTCAATAAAATTGAATTTCCCAAACACAGTCTATATCAATGCAATGGCTATAGCACGCCAATAGTATCTTACCTCCTTTTTTATGCAAAAAAGCTAGCTCACCGCGATAGTAGTCGAAAATGACAACAAAATTGAATTTTCCCGGAAGATTGTATAGTGTTGCAAGAGTAATAGCGCGCCAATAGTATCTTTCCTCCTTATATATGCCAGAAAGTTATCTCACCACGATATTAGTCGAAAATGTCAATGAAATTGAATTTTCCAGGAAGATTCTATAGCCTTGCAATGCCTATAGCACGCCAATAGAATCTTTCCTCCTTATTTATGCAAGAAAGTTAGCCCACCACGATATTAGTCGAAAATGTCAATAAAATTGAATTTTCCAGGCATATTCTACAGCTCTGCGACGGCTATCGCACGCCAACTGAATCCTTCTTCCTTATTTATGGGAGAAAGGTAGCTCACCATGATAATAGTCGAATATGTCAATAGATTTGTATTTCCAACCACATTCAGTATCATCGCAATGGCTATAGCATTCCAATAGAATTATTCCTCCTTATTTATGCAAGAAAGGTGGCTCACCGCGATATTAGTCTAAAATTTCAGTAAAATTGTATTCTCCTGA
>NW_016925490.1:3574-4423 GCF_001483705.2 Eufriesea mexicana
GCATTGCGACGGCTGTAGCACGCCAGAAGAATCTACCCTACTTATTTATGCAATAAAGCTAGCTCACTACGATATTAGTTGAAAATGTCAATAAATTTGTATTTTCCAACCACATTCAGTATCACTGAAATGGCTATAGCACGCCAATAGAACTATCCCTCCCTACTTACGCAAGAAAGGCGGCTCACCGCGATATTAGTCCTAAATGTCAGTAAAATTGAATTTTCCTGCCGGAGTCCATTGCATTGCAAAGGCTATAGCACGCCAATAGTATCTTTCCCCCTTACCAATGTAAGGAAGTTAGGTCACCACGATATTAGTCGAAAATGACAGCAAAATTGAATTTTCCGGGAAGATTCTGTAGTGCTGCCATAGCAATAGCACGCCAATAGAATCTTTCTTCTTTAATTGTGCAAGAAACTTAGCGCACCATGATATTAGTCGGAAATGTCAACAAATTTGGATTTTCCAACCACATTCAGACTCACTGCAATGACTATAGCACGCCAATATAATTATTCCTCCTTATTTATGCAAGAAAGGTGGCTCACCGCGATAATAGTCAAAAATGTCAACAAAATTGGATTTTCCAGGACGATTCTATAGCGTTGCAATAGTAATAGCGGGCCAATAGAATCTTTCCTCCTTATTTGTGCAAGAAAGTTAGCTCACCACGATAATAGTCGAAAATGTCAATAAAGATGAATTTTCCTGCCGTATTCTATAGCATAGCGACCGCTGTAGCACGCCAATTGTATCCTTCCTACTTATTTATGAAAGAAAGATAGGCCACCACGATATTAGTCGAAAATGTCAATAAAATTGAATTTTCCAAACACATTCTATATC
>NW_016925490.1:6961-8650 GCF_001483705.2 Eufriesea mexicana
CATTGCAATGGTTATAGCACGCCAGAAGTATCTTTCCTCCTTACCTATGCAAGAAAGTTAACTCACCACGATATTAGACAAGAAAGTCAATGAAATTGAATTTTCCTGCCAGATTCTACAGGACTGCTATGGCTATAGCTCGCCAGTAGTATCTCTCGTCCTTATTTACGCAAGCAAGTTAACTAACCACAATATTAGTCGAAACTGCCCATAAAATTGAATTTTCCAGCTGGATGCTATAGCAATGAAAGGCTATAGCACGCCAGTAGAATCTACCCACCTTATTTAAGCAATAAAGTTAGCTCTCCACGATATTAGTCAAAAAAGTCAATAAAATTGAATTTTACAGCCAGATTCTACAGGACTGCAATGGCTATAGCTCGCCAATAGAATCTATCCTCCTTATTTATGGAAGCAAGTTAACTGACCACAATATTAGTCGAAAATGTCAATAAAATTGAACTTTCGAGCCAGATTCTACAGCATTGCGACGGCTATAGCAAATGAATTGAATCTTTCCTCCTTATATACGCAAGGAAGTTAGCTCACTACGATGTTAGGCGAAAATGACAACAAAATTGAATTTTCCAGGAAGATTCTGTAGTGTTGCAATAGTAATAGCACGCCAAGAGAATATTTCCTCTGTATTTATGCAAGAAACTTAGCTCACCACGTTGTTAGTCGAAAATGTCAATAAAATTGAATTTTCCAGCCATATTCTTTAGCATTGCGAAGGCTATAGCACGCCAATTGAATCGTTCCACTTTATTTATGATAGAAAGGTAGCTCACCATGATATTATTCGAAAATGTCTATAAATTTGTATTTTCCAACCACATTCAGTATCTCTGCAATGGCTATAGCAAGCCAATAGATTTATTCCTCCTTACTTATGCAAGAAAGTTAGCTCACCACAATATTATCCGGAAATGTCAATAAAATCGAGTTTTTCAGCCACATTCTAAATCATTGCAATGGATATAGCCCGCCAAAAGCATCTTTCCTCCTTACCAATGCAAGAAAGTTAGGTCACCAAGATATTAGGCGAATATGTCAATAAAATTTTATTTTCCTGGAGGATTCTTTAGCACTCAATGCCTATAGCACGCCAATAGGATCGTTCCCCCATAGTTATGTAAGAAAGATAACTCGCCACGATATTAGTCGAAAATGGGAACAAAATTTTTTTTCCAGCCACTGCCTATATCACTGCAATGGCTATAACACTCAAAATGCATATTTCCTCCTTACTTACGCAAAGAAGTTAGCTCGCCACGATATTAGTCGAAAATGTCAGCAAAATTGTATTTTCCTGCCACAAACAATATCATTGCAATGGCTACAGCACTCAAAAAGTATCACTCCTCCTTACTTACGCCAGGAAGTCAGCTCACCACGATATTAGTCGAAAATGTCAACAAAATTGAACTTTCCAGCCAGATTCTATAGCATTGCGACGGCTACGCCACGCCAATTTAATCTTTCCTCCTTATTTGTGCAAGAAAGTTAGCTCACCACGATAATAGTCGAAAATGTCAATAAAGTTGAATTTTCCTGCCGTATTCTAGAGCATAGCGACGGGTGTAGCCCGCCAATTGAATACTTCCTCCTTATTTATGCAAGAACGGTGGCTCACCGCGATATCAGTCTGAAATGTCAACAAAATCGAATTTTCCAGGACGATTCTAT
>NW_016925491.1:0-935 GCF_001483705.2 Eufriesea mexicana
GATTTATGGATGTATGGATGTATAGGTGTATGGATATATCTATGGATGTATGGATGGGTGTGTGTATGGTTGTATGTATGGATGTACGTAGGGATGTATGTGTGGATGTGTGTATGGGTGCATGTATGGATGTGTGGATGTGCGCATGGATGTACGTATCGACGTATGGTTGTATGGTTGGACGGATTTATGGATGCATTGATGTGTGGAAGTATGCATGTACGGATGTATGGATGTATGCATGTATGTATGTATGGCTGTATGGATCGATTGATGTATGGATGGGTGGACGTATGTATGGATGCCTGTGTTGATGAATGGATGTATGGATGGATTGTGGTATGGATGGACGTATGTACGGATGTATGAATATATGTATGTGTATATGTGTGGATGTGTGGTTGGATGGATGTATCGAAGGATGGTAGTACGAATGGATGGATTTATGGATATATGAATGGTGGATGTATGGATGTATGGATGGATGGACGTATGGATGTACGGATGCATGGATGTATGGATGTGTGAGTGCTTGAATGGATGGGTGGATGGACGGAAGGACGGATGTATGTATTTATGTTTGTATGGACGTATGTATGGATGTATGCATGGATGTATGTATGGATGTTTGTATGGAAGCATGGATGGATGGACGGGTGGATGTATGGATGGACGGATTAATGCATGTATGGATGCGTGGATGTATGGATGTATATATGTATGGATGTATGGATGGGTGCTTGTATGAATCGATGGATGTATGGTTCGATGGTTGTATGATTGGCTGGATGTTTGGATGGATGGATATGTAGAAAGGTGGACGTATGGATGGATTTATGTATGGATGAATGTTTGTATGGATGGATGGATGAATGGATGGATTGAGGTATGGATGTACGGATGTACGGATGTATGGATGTATGGACGGATGAGTG
>NW_016925492.1:0-1262 GCF_001483705.2 Eufriesea mexicana
CATTCTACTGCGCTCTAGTATATACTGCTTGGCTCAGGGGATGCCAGCAATTGTGGCCTCGGCTCGTTAGATTGAGTTAAGCAACGTTCGGTTCTATTTCGTTTGGCTATGTTAGGAGAGGGTAGCTTCGGCTATTGTGCTATGCACTGCGATTCGATGGACTTCTGCGATCTACTCTCCTCTAATATATTCTGCTTGGTTCTGAGGAGTGCAGCAATAGCGCTCTCGGCGCGTTTGGAGGAGTTGGGTTACGTTTGGTTATGTTACTTTTGGCTAGGTCAGTGCAGGATTGCTCAGAGTTTTGTTGCATACACTGCGACTCGTTGGATTTCTGCGCTCTACATTGCACTACTATACTCTGCCCGACTCACGGGATACCAGTAATAGTGGACGCGGCACGAAAGGTTAAATTATATCACGCTTGTTTCGGTTAGGTTTCGTTGTGTCAGGTTAAGATAGCGTCGGCTTTTGCGCTACAAACTCCTATTCTGTAGACTTTTGCTCTCTTCGTTGATGTACTAAATCCTACTCGGCTCTGGAGGACAGCAATGGCGGTCGTGGCACGACGGGTTGTGTTACGTTGCTTTTGGATATGTTAGGTTAAGTTATGTTTGGCTAGGATGGCTTTGACATTTGTGCTCCACACTGCTATCCTATTGACTTCTGTGCTCTTCTGTGCGCCATAGGAGTCTGCTTGTCACTGTGGGCCAAGAATGGCGCTCGGCAATGGGGAGGCCGTCAGTAGTGGTCTCGACACGTTAAACAGAGTTTCCTTTCGTTTGGTTATGTTACGTTTGGTATTGTTGGGGTAGAAAGGCTTTGACTTTTGTGATATGCGCTACTGCGTTTGGTTATGTTACGTTTGGTATTGTTGGGGTAGAAAGGCTATGACTTTTGTGATATGCACTGTTATTCGGTGGATTTCTGCGCTCGACATTACGCCGCTATACTCTACTCGACTCTCGGCGTGCCAGCAGTAGCGACCGTGGCTCGTAAGGTTTAGTTATGCTACGTTTGTTTAGGCTAGGTTAGGTTAGGTTTGTTGAGGATAACTCGGACTCTCGATGTATACACTGTCCTTCGGTGGTTTCCTGTCCTCTACTGTGCTCTACCCAAATCTGTTTGGCACTGGGGAGTCCAGCAATAGCGTTCGCGGCAAGTTATGGTAAGTATGGCCATGTCAGGCCAGTTTATATTAGTTTGGGTTAGGATTTGGTATATCTGACTTTTCGGCTGTACACCACGTTTTTATGTGTTTCTGC
>NW_016925493.1:0-943 GCF_001483705.2 Eufriesea mexicana
TACTGTTCTCTACCATATTAAGCTTTGCCCTGTGGTCACCACCAACAGTGGTCTCGGCACGTCGGGTTGAGTTATGTTACGTTTGTTAGCCTAGGTTAGTTCAGGTTTGGTTTGGATAACTTTGACTGTTGTGCCATACACTGCAATGCGGCGCTTTTCTGCGCTCTACACTTCTCTAGTATATTCTGCTTGGCTCTGCGGGTGCAAGCAGAAGTGGTCTCGCCACGTTAGGTTTAATTATATTACGTATGTTTGTGTTACGATTGGTTAGGTCTAGGCAGGATAGCGTTGACTTTCGTGATATGCACTGATAATCGGCGGATGTCTGCGCTTTACTTTACCCTAATATGGACTGCTTGTCTCTGTGGAGGCCAGCAATAGTGTTCGCGGCATGATAGATTGAGTTATGTTGGGTTTGGTTATGTTAAAGTTGGATAGGCTTGGACTGCGTATCTCTCACTTTTGCGCTATGCGCCGCTACTCATTGTATTTCTGCGCTCTACTATCCTGTAATATGGTCTGCATGGACCTGGCGAGGGTAGCAATAGGAGTCGCGCCACGATAGTTTCAGTTATGTTACGTATGGTTATGATACTTTTGGCTAGGTTAGTGGATGCTACTTTGGCTTACTTGCTATGCAATTCTTTCCCTGGATTTCTGCGCTCTAATGTGCTCTAATAAGTTCTGCTCGGCTCTGGTGTGTCCAGTAATAGTGGTCTCCGCACGCTAGCCTGAGATATGTTACGTTTCGTTAGGATAGGTTAGGAAGTATCGGCTAGGATTTCTTTGACATTTGTTCCTTACTCTGCTATTTGTTGGATTTCTAGGCTCCACATTACTCTACTAGACACTGCTCTACCCTGGGGTGCGAGCAATAGTAGTCCTGGCACGTCAGGCTGTGTTAGCTTACTTTCGGTTTGGCTGCGGTAGGTTAACGTTGGTA
>NW_016925494.1:0-1020 GCF_001483705.2 Eufriesea mexicana
TCCCAAGAGCAAAGCAGAATATACTAGAGTACCCGGGGCCGCAAAGGTCAACCGCACTGAAGTCCAAAGGGCAGAAGCCAAAGATGTCCTAACCTAACCTGACATATCCTAACTTAGCCAAACGGCGCATAGCACAACCTAACATGCCGATACCGCCATTGCTGTCATACACACGTCCACGGAGGGAATATTAAAGCGCAGAAATCGGCCGAATAGCAGTACATGGCATAAAAGTCAATGCCATCCTGTCCTAACCTAACCGAACGTAACCTAATCAAACGCAGCATAACTTTAGCTGACGTGCCGAGACCACTATTGCCGGCCTCCAAGGTGCCAAGCAGAGCAAATTACAGCACAGTAGATCGCAGAGATGCACAGAATAGCAGCGTATAGCACAAAAGTCAAAGTTATCCTTTCTAAACCTAACCAAACTAAACATAAGCAGACGTAACGTTCCCCAAACTTATGTGCCACGACCGCTATTGCTGGCATTACGAAAGCTGAGCAGAGTATAGCAGAGCAATGCAGAACGCTGAAATCTTCTGAACAGCAGTGAATACCACAAGAGTCATATCTATCTTGACCAAACATATCCAAACCTGTCATAACAAAGCGTGACATAAATCAACCTAACCTGTCGAGAGCACTACTCGTGACGCCCACGGAGACGAGCAGAGTGTGATAGCGCACAGAAGAGCGCAGAAGTCCTTAGAATAGCAGAGTGTAGCACAAAATACAATGCCATCGAATTCAACGTAACGTAACGTAACACAGCCAAGCGCAATCTCACTTAACAATAACCTGACGTGTCGCGACCACTAGTGCTGGCCTCCCGAGAGCCGGGCAGAATATAACATGGCAATGTAGGGCGCAGCAATCCACCGAGTAGCAGTGTATAGCACATAAGTCTAAGCTATCCTGTCCTAACATAACCAAACGGGACATAACCAAACGCAGCATAACTCAGACTTACGTGCCGAGACCAGTACCGCTGGTCCCCCATAGCCAAGCAGGATATAC
>NW_016925495.1:0-3000 GCF_001483705.2 Eufriesea mexicana
CATCGATCCACACATCTATCAATACATACAACCATCCATGTATACATCCATATATCCACACGTTCATACACACATAAACACGTCCATTCGTACTTCCATCATTCGATACATACATCCATCTATACATCCATACATATATAAAACCATACATCCTTACAACCGTACATCCATACATTTGTACATCCATACATCCACACATCCATAAATCCTTTAATCCGCCCATCCATTCAACCATCCAACCATACACACAACCATACGAACATCGTCACATCCATACATACACCCATACACACATCCATACATACATACATCCATACATACATACATACATCCATACACACAACCAGACATACATCCATAGAAATATCCATTCATACATCAGTACATACATTCATACATCCAGCCATACATGCATCCATACATACGCCCTTCCATACACGCATCCATACCTCCATACATATGTCCGTTCATTCATACATCCATACATCTATACATACATCAATACATCCATACATCCACACATCCATCCATCCATACGTCCATCCATCCATACATACAAACATCCACCATCCATATATCCATAAATCCATCCATTCGTACTTCCATCCTTCGAAACATCCATCCATCCACACATCCGCACATATACAAATACATACATCCATACATCCGTACATCCGTCCATCCATACGTCAATCCATCCATACATCCATTCATCCATACAGGCACCCATCCATACGTCCACCCATCCATACATCCATCGATACATACAGCCATACATACATACATCCATACAACCGTAGATCCGCTCATCCATACCATTATCCATCAATACACCCATCTATCGATACAGCCATCCATCCATTCATCCATCCACCCATACATCCACCCATCCATACATCGATCGATCCATACATCCTCCCACGAATCCATCCATCCATTCCTACATCCATACGTACATCAATACATACATCCATACATACACCCATACATACATCCATACATCCGTACATCCGTCCACCCATACCTGAATCTATACATACACCCAACCATCAATACAGCCATCCATCCAACCATTCGTCCATCCATACATACATCCTTCCATACACCCATCCATCCGTACATCCATCGATTCATACATATATCCATCCATACATTCTTCCACCAGACCATCAATCCATCATTATATACAAACATATAACAATACATACATCCATCCATCCATACATCGATACATCCGTAAATCCGTAAATTTGTACATCCATACATGCATACACCAATACATCCATACATCCAAACATCCACCCATACATCCATAAATATATACATCCATACATATATACATCCATCCATACATCCATACATATATAAATCCATACACCCATACATCCGTACATTCGTCCATCCTTACCTCAATCCATTCACAATTCCACCCATCCATACAACCATCCATCAATACATACATACGTACATGCATACACACTTTCATACATCCATCCAACCAAACATCTACCCATCCATACATGCATCGATCCTTACATCCTTCCATCCATACATATATCCAACAGTCCATCAACAATACACAGAACCATAGATACACCTATACATTCATCCGTACATACATCCATACATGCATTCTTACATTCATCCATACATACATCCATACATACGTAAGTACAATGATCCATACATACATCCAGGCATACGTCCAAACATTCATCCAGACAAACATCCATATATACATCCTTTCTTCCGTCACCCACCCAACCATTTATCCAAACACACATCCATAGATCCATGCATCCATACAACCATACATCCATCCATCCGTACATCCATCCAACCATACATCCATACAACCATCAATCGGTACATACATCCTTCCATACATCCAACCAACTATACATTCACCCATCCATAGATCCATCCATCCATACATATTTCTATCCATACATCCATACATCAATCCAACCATCCGCCCCTCCATACATCCATACATACATCAATACATTCATCCATACATACACCAATACATTCGGTCATACATACATCCATACATACATCCATCCACACATCCATAAATCCATACATACGTACATCCATAAAAACATACATACATACATCCATCCATACACCCATCCAACCATACAGCCGTCCATCCATACATAAATCCATCCATACATGCATACATCCATACATATATACATCCATGCATCCATACATCCGTACAACCGTCCATCCATACCTTAATCCATTCATACATCCATCCATTCATACAACAATCCATCCAAACATGCATCCGTCTATCCATCCATCCTTCCATTCATCCATCCTTCCATTCATCCATCCAGCCGCACATTAGCCCATCCATACATCCAGCCATTCATACATACTTCGATCCATAAATCTATCCATTCATACACCCATCCATGTATACATCCACATATCCACACTTCCATACATCCATAAACCCGTCCATTCGTACGTCCATCATTCGATAAATCCAGCCATCTATACATCCATACATATATAAAGCCATACATCCATATATCCGCACTTTCGTCCATCCGTACCTCAGTTCACCCACACTTACATCCATCCGTGCAGCCATCCATCAAAACATACAACCATACATACATCCATACTTCCATACATCCATCCATCAAGACATCCACCCATCCATACATACATCCATACATCCGCACATCCGTCCATCCATTCCTCAATCCATCCATACATCCATCCATCCATACAACCATTCATCCATAAATAAGTCCATCCATACGTCCACCTTTCTACACATCCATCCATCCACACATCCACCCATCCAAACATCCATCGAACCATACATCCATCGATCGATACAAGCACCCATCCATGCATCCATCGATCCATACAGCTATCCATGCATACTTCCAAACACCATACTTCCAAACTTACATTCTTCCATACGTCCATACATACATATATACATACACCCATTCAAACATCCAGACATACATC
>NW_016925496.1:0-949 GCF_001483705.2 Eufriesea mexicana
AGCTTCGAGTTTTGTGCTATACACTGCTATTTGGTGGATTTCTGCGCTCTTCTGTTCTTTACTTCGTTCTGCATGTCTCTGGAGAGGCCATAAATAGGGGTCTCGGCTCGTTAGGTTGAATTATGTTGCGTTTGGTTATGTTACAATTGGTTAGGCTAGGAGAGGATAGCTTTGACTTTTGCGCTATACGCTGTTTTCCGCGGACTCCTGCGCTAAAGTGAGATCTGGTATGTTCGGCTTGGCTCTGGGAAAGGCAGCAGTATTGGCCTTGACATGCTATGCCTTGTTATGCTACGTTTGGTTTGGTTAGGTTGCGTCAGGTATGGTTAGAATATCTCTGACCTTGTGCTATACACTGCGCTGCGGTAGTTTTCTGGGCTCTACTGTGCTCTAATATGTTGTGTTTGGCCCTGGGGTTGCCAGTAATAATGGCCTTGGCAGATAATGTTGAGATAGCCTACGTTTGGCTAGGATATATTCGCCTCGGTTAGGCTCGAGTAGCTTCGACTTTTCCGCCATACGCTGCGTTTCCATGCACTTCTGCGCCCCTTTCTCCACTGGAATGCTCCGCTCGGCTCTGCGGAGGGCAGCGAAAGTGGTCTCGGCACGTCAGGTTGAGTTTGATTACGTGTGGTTGCGTATGGTTATGTTGGGTTGTGTTAGGTTAGGATTACTTTGACTCCTGTGCCCAACACTGACATTTTATGCACGTCTGTGCTCTACCGTGCCATACCATATTCTGCTTGTCTCTGTGGACTCTAGCAATACTGTTCGCGGCGCCATAAGTTGAGTTGTGTTATGATTGGTTATGCTAGGATGGGTTAAGTGTGGTCAGTATACCATTGACATTTGAGATATTCAGTGCAATGTGGTCGACTTCTACGCGCTACTGTGCTGTAGCATATTCTGCACGGATCTGCGGTGGCCAGTAACAGTGGACCCGGCACTT
>NW_016925497.1:0-6640 GCF_001483705.2 Eufriesea mexicana
AAGGCATATTTAGGGAGAGCGGGGAGCAGTGGTCCATAGAATGGCGGTGTATATCACGAAAGTCAATGATATCCTAGCCGTAACCAAGCAAACTTAACATAACACAGCCTAACACGCCGCGGCCACAATTCCTGAAATTCACAGAGCAAAGAATGGAATATTAGGTCACAGTAGTGCGCAGAAATCCACCGAATAGCATTGTATAGCACAAAAGTCGAAGCTATTCCATCCACACCTATCCAAACGTAACATACGCAGACGTAGCGTGACACAAACTTACGTGCCAGGACCGCTACTGCTGGCCTCACCCGAGCTAAGCAGAGTATAGCAGTGCAATGGAGAACGCCGAAATCTACCGAACAGCTGTGTAAATCACAGGAGCAAAGTCTATCCTAACCAAACTTAACCAAACCTAACCGAAGCAAACGTAACATAAATCAACCTAACCTGTCGGGAGCAATATTCCCGGCATCCGCGGAGACAAGGAGAGTGTGAGAGCGCACAGAAGGGCGCAGAAGTCCATAGAATCGCAGTGCATAGCACAATAGCCGAAACAACCCTATCCTAACGTAGCCATACGTAACATATCCTAACGTTGCTTCACTCAACCTGACGCGCCGAGGCCACGGTTGCTTGCATCCACAGAGCCTAGCAGAATACACTAGATATGCGTAGAGCGCAGAAATCCAACGAATAGCGGTGTATAGCGTAAAAGTCGGCGCTTTGCTATCCTAACCTTACCAAGCGTGACGCAGCCAAGCGTTATGTACCACAGCCTAACGTGTCGAGGTCACTGCTGCTGGCTTCCCAGGGTCGAGCAAGGTATAGTAGAGCAATGCAGAGCGTAGAAATCTTCCAAATAGTAGTCAACGGCGAAAGCGTCAATTCTGTCCTATAATAGCATATCCGAACGTAATATAAACAAACGTAACCTAACTTTACCTTTCGTGCCGAGACCACTGTTGCTGGTCTCCCTAGCGACAAGCGGAATATATTGGAGCACACTAGAGCGCAGAAAGCCAACAAATAGCTGTGTATAGCACAGATGGCAGAGAAATGAGGACATAAACTGGCTTAGCCTAACCAAACCAAGCGTAATCTAACAAGAATTAAATAGCAGAGCCCACTACTGCCGGACTCCCCATCGCCAAGCAGAACATGTTAGAGGAGTCCATAGCGCAGAGGTCCATAGAATGGCAATAAAAAGCGGAAAATTCAAAGATATCCGAACCTTTCCCAGAAAAGCCTAACTTAACCGAACGTAACCTAACTCAACCTAACTCGCCGTGGCCACTATTGCTGGCATCCCCGGAGCCAAGCAGAATATAATAGAGCACAGTAGAGCGCAGTAAACCACGGCACTGCAGCGTGTAGCACAAACGTCAAGGATATGATTACTTAAACTTTCCTAGCCTAACGTATCCGAACGTAATCTAACTGAGCGTAGCCTGCCGAGAACAAATTGCTGGCCTCGCCAGAGCCAAGCGGAGCATATTATAGCAGTGTGGATATCAGAGGTCCACCTATTGGCGTTGTATAGCATAAACGTTGAAGCTATCCTATCCTAACATAAACAAACGTTATCTACATCAGCGTAACGTGCCGAGGCCGCTACTGCTGGCCTCCATGGAGACGAGCAGAATAAGATAGAGTACAGTAGAGCACACATATCCATAGGATAGATGTTTAGAGCACAAAGGTGGAAGCTATCATAACATAACCCAACCAAACCTAACATAACCAAACGTAATCTATCTCAATCTGTGTGCCGCGACCGGTATTGGTGACCTCCACAGAGCCAGGGAGGACATAATAGAGGAGAGTAGAGCGCAGGTATCCATAGAATCGCAGTGTGTGGCAGAAAAGTCGAAGCTGGCCATACATAAGAGATGCAAGCATAAACCAACCAAACGTATTCTATCTCAAACTAACGCGCCTAGACCACTACTGCTTCCCTCCCCAGAGCCAAGCAGAGTATACTAGAGCACAATAGAGCGCAGTACGCCACCAAATAGCAGTCTGTGGCACAAAGGTCTAAGAAAACATAACCTAAGATTACCAAGCCTAACCATACCAAACGTAGAATAACTAAACCTAACGAGACAGTGCCCCCATTGCTTGCCTCCAAAGAGCCCAGTAGAGCATACTGGAGCTCAGCAGAGCGCAGAAATCTACCGAAAAGCAGTGTACAACGCAAAAGTCCAAGCCACCCTAACCGAATGTAATATAACTCAACCTATCCAAATGTAGCCAGTCACAACCTGTGGTGACACGACCGCTATTGTACTTCTCCCCGGATTCTAGCGGAGCATAGTAGAGCAATGAAGAGCGAACGAATTTTCCGAATATCAGGGTAGAGCACAAAAGACAAAGTTATCTATCCTAACTTGGACAACGTATCCTAACTGAACCTATCGTGCCTACACCTCTATGGCTGACATCTCCAAAGCCAAGCAGAACCTATTAGAGGAGAGTAGGGGGCAGAGATCCATAGAACGGCAGTGTATATCACGACAGGCAAAGGTATCCGAACGTATCACAAACCATCCTAACCTAATCAAGCGGAACCTAACGCAACTTAACGCGACGCCACCACTATTTCCGGAATTCCCGGAGCCAAGTAGGGAATATTAGACCGCAGTAGATTGCAGAAATCCATCGAGTAGCAGTGTATAGTGCCAGACTCTGAGCTACACTATCCTAACCAAACCAAATATGACACAACCTGACGTAGCCTAACTCATCTTAACGTGCCTTGTTCGCCATTGCCGACGTCGCCAGAGCGAAGCCGAGTATACTACAGCACAGGAGAGCGCGCAAATCCGCGGCACTGAAGTGCAAAGCACACAAGTCAGAGATATCCTAACCTGACATGACAATAACTAACCTACACGAAGTAAGCCTAAATTAACGTAACGTGCCGAGACCACTATTGCTGGCACTCCCGGCGCCAAGCAGAGCATATTGGTGCTCAGTAGGGAGCAGGGACCCACCGGACAGCATTGTATAGCACAAAAGCCCAAGCTATCCAATCCTAACCTAACCAAACGTGACCAAACCGGGCGCAGCCTAACTCAATATAACGTGCCGAGATCACGATTAATGGCGTCCCCAGCGCCAAGCAGAGCATGCTGACGCACAACAGAGCGCAGAAATCCACCGCATTGCATCGTGTAGCGCAAACGTCAAAGATATCCTAACCTAACATTTCCTAACCCAACCGAAACGAACGCAACCTACCTAAACATGACGTGCCGATAATACCATTGCTGGTCATACCAGAGCCAGGCACTGCATATTCGAGCAGTGTAAAGCGCAGAAATCCACCGAATAGCGTAGTATAGCATAAAAGTCAAAGCTAGCATTTCCTAACATAATCAAACGTAACACAACCAATGGTACTATATATCAATATAACGTGCAGAGGCCACTACTGCGGGCCACCCCAGCGCCAAGCAGAACATACCAGAGCACACTAGATCGCAGAAGTCCACTGAATAGCAGCGTATAGCACAAAAGTCAAAGTTATCCAGACGATCCCAACTTAACATAGCCTAGCCAAACGCAGCGTACCACAACGTAACGTGACGCGGCCACTATTGGTGGCATTTCCAAGGCTGAGCAAAGGACAGTAGAGCACAGTACAGGGCAGAAAAACTTCAAGCAACAGTGTATATCACGAAAGTCGAAGTTAACCTGACTGAACCTTACAGAACCCATTCCAACGAAACGCAGCCGTAATCAACCTGACATGACGAGATCACTATTGCTGGTCCCGAAAAGACATGCAGACTGTACTAGAGCACAGTAGAGCACAGAAATCCGCCGCACTGCAGTGAATAGATCAAAAGTCTAGGATGACCTAAACTAACCTGGCATAACCTAACCTAACCGAACGTAGCATAACTCAAAGCTTCGTGCCGCAACCGCTGCTCCAGGCATCCCCAGAGCCAAGCAGAATGTAGTGGAGCACACGAGGTCACAGTAACACAACGAATAACTGTGTATAGCACGAAAGTAGAAGCTATAATAACCAAACGTGGCTTAACACTTTTTTTCTTTTTTTTCGCGTGGAGGGAAATCTTCCAAAGATACCCGGCCCCCTTAGGGGCGGGGGCGGGGTTTTGTGGTATTTTTGCCCACTGAAACCCACAAGATGGCCTCACTTCGCATTTCGGTACGCCCTGCAATTCGCGGCGGCGCAATTGCCATGGCGCCGACGCGACGCAACCGCATCTCCATCCCGGCGCGACGGGAAATCGCAACCGAAACGAGCATGTCCATGCGAGCGAGACGGGTCGATTACAGGAACACACAGCACGCATACCTCCGCACCGCAACGCACGCACTCACTGCGGACGCCACGCGAACATCACGCGACGCCGCGAGCCCGGAGCACGGTCCCTTGGACTGACGTGCCCCCACACGCCAGCCCGTGGTCACCCTGATCTCGGTTACAACGGGAGAGAGAGACGGTCTCCCCGGCCGTAGGTACATGGTCGCTCGCGAAGGCGGAGGTCTAACGCGTTAACACACCCGGCAGTGCGCTTGCCGTCCATCGGCGCCGCGCTTGCAGCCTACGCCGCCCTACGCGCGAGGAGCATGCGCAACGCTCGCGGGCTCTCTCTGCGGCCTCCTTCTGTAACATAACCACCTCGCAGAAGGAGGCCGCAGCACGCCAAGCACCTAAGCTCTCCATCAACCGCGCCACGACAACGGAGAGCGAAAGGTCCCGACCCACCACGCGACAATGTACCCGGCGCTCGCGAGCCCACGACAGATATTCCTCCATCGTGTGCTGCGCCGTGTCGCGCACTTCCCCGGAGTGATGACAACGCGCCTCACGTTCCCGCCCGATACGACACAGGTACACCCCGAAGCACCCGTGCACGGTTAGCACGTGTGTCAGGCGACAGTGATGACAACGCGCCTCACGTACCCGCCCGATACGACACAGGTACACCCCGAAGCACCCGTGCACGGTTAGCACGTGTGTCAGGCGGAAAGTGTGCCGGCTGCCGCTGCGCCCCCATGCACCCTGCACGGGGAGCACAGCCTCGATCGTCCGGTGCCGCCGGCTGCTCGGCTTTCTGACCCGAGCTCGCCAGGCGGTCATCACAGACTGTCGGACCCTTCGCCTCAACGAAACGGCCACTTCTTCAGATGCACCGCCGCCGCCAGCGTGTTGGAGCCCGTAGATACGGGCCTCCCACACCGCTTGCAGTTCGAACGGCGGAACACCTGCTTGAACCATCGCCGCCTCGTGGGGTATCGCGCGCTAACCGCGCACGGCCCTGATCGCCATCCTGCGAGCGACTCGCCGGAGTATCGCCAGACTGCGCGGACTAGCGACCAGGTCGTACGCCCAGATCGGAGCCCCGTAAAGTGAAACCGAGCAGCGACTCCCGTGTAGGGGCGGCGCACCCTCCCTTCTGGCCCACCCAGGTTGGGTAGCAGGCGACACAGCGCGCCCGCCATACCTTCCAGGCGTGGTTCCTGCGCGAGAAAATGCTCGTCGAACTTCCAGTGGCTATCGAGGACGAGACCCAGATATTTCATCCGATCCAGTACCACGACCACGACGTTCCCCACGCGCATCGGGGACTAGGGCAGCTTGTCGCGGTGCCGATGGGAAAACCACATTGCCTCTGTCTTCTCGGGGGAGATACTCAGCCCCAGCCGCTAGATGCTATTCGCTACGAGGGCCATGCCGCTTTCCGCGCGCAGCGTGGCTTCCTGCCATCTCGAGCCGGCGGCCATCACCAGCGTGACTCCCGCGTAACACGTCAGGCTCAGGTCGTGGTGGAGGGGAGTACGCAACACGGCGACGTACGCGACGTCCCAGAGGATCGGCCCGTGTACCGATCCCTGTGGAACCTCACAGTTCGTCGCCCGCACGACGGTCGAGAGTCGTCCGGGATACTCGATCGGGCGCTCCGCCAAATAGTCGCCGATCTCTGCAATCATTTATCGGGGAACCCTGTGGTACATTAAGGCATACTGGATGGCGGCCCAGGGCAGGGTGCTGAAGGCTTTGGCGATATCCATACAGACCTCAAGCGCCACCCCGCCCCGGTCAACGGCAGCCTCCGACAGAGTAGGAACGCACTTAATCTCGTCGATCCTCGGCCGAACCTGCCGGAATCCGAACTGGCTGTCGCTGGGATCGGGACCCACGTCCGTTACATGCTCTCGGAAGCGGGCATCTGGAACGCGCTCGAAGAGGTTGCCCGCCTCGTCGAGCAGGCATATTGGCCGGCATGCCTTCGGAGAGTCCGGCGGCTTCCCTGGTTTCGGGCCCATCACGACCATCGCTCTCTTCCCACATGCGGGAAGCGACCGGTCCTGAGGCAGCTGTCGAACTGCCGCCGCACACGGTCACCCCTCGCCTCAAGAGCCAGTGCAAAGGCCCGGCCTGGGATGCCGTCCTGTCAGGGGGGCGGTGCTCCGCGCCCCCATCCTAACGACCGCGCGGCCCAAATTTCTCGCGCGAGACAGCCAGCTCGTCGGAACATACGTCAAGTACCGATCGCAATGCAAGGCGTTGCCCCCCGCGCCCCTACCGGGGAGAGGGTGTCGATCACATGCCGCAGAAGCTCGGGGTACATAAGCTCGGTCGCGGGTGGCGCCCATGTACCTA
>NW_016925497.1:10907-12687 GCF_001483705.2 Eufriesea mexicana
CAGAGCGAAGAAATGCACCGAAGAGCAGTGTACAACACAAAAGCTGAAGCCAACATGACCAAACATAGCCTGACCCAACCTAAACCAACGTAACATGGCACAACGTAACGTGCAAAGGACACTATTGGTGGTCTTCCCAGAGCCAAGTTGAAAGCATTAGAGTACTTTATGGCGCAAAAGTCCACCTAACAGCAGGCTATAGCACGAAAGTCAAAGCTATCCTCACCTAAACTAATCAATCGGAACATAAACAAGCACAGCATAACTCAACCTAACGTGCCTAGACCTCTATTGCTGCCCTCACCAGAGCCAGGCAGGACAAGCTTGAGCTCAGTGGAGCGCTGAAATCTAGCGTATAGCAGTGTACAGCACAAACTTTAAGCTTATACTGACCAAACTTAGCCTAACCCAACCTAACCGAACGTAACCTTCCCCAACATAATGTGCCGAGAACAATATTGCTGGCCTTCCCATAGTCAAGATGAAAATTTTAGAGCACTGCAGGGCGCAGAGGTCCACCTAATAGCAGAATATAGCACGAAAGTCAAGGCAATCATCTCCTAACATAAACAATCGTAACATAACCAATCGTAACCTAACGCAATCTAACGTGCCGCGAACACTATTGATGGCCTCCCCAGAGCCACGTTGCGCACATTAGAGGAGAGGAGAGCCCAGAAATCCATAGAATCGCACATACGTCAGGAACGTCTGGGCTACCCAAGCCTAACCGAAACCACGGAACATAGCCGGATATACCGTAACCCAGACTAACGTGCGGAGACCGCCATTGCTGCTCTCATCAGAGCCCAGGAGGGCTTACTAGAGCAGAGTAGAACGCAGGAAACCACCGAATAGCAGTGTACAGCACAAAAGTCAAAGCTATCCTAACCAAACTTGGCCTGCCCCAAAATAAACGTACGTAACTGGACTCAACTCAACGTGCAGGGACCACCATTGCTGGCCCTGACGGAGCCAAGCTGAAAGCATTAATGCACTGTATGGCACAGAAATCCACTTAATAACAGACAACATGTACTAAAGTCAATGCTATCCTCTCCTAACTTAACCAATCGTAACATAAACGAACGAAACGTAGCCCTACCTAATGTCCGGTGACCACTATTGCTGCCCACCCCAGAGCTAAGCACGGTATACAAGAGCACAGTAGAGCGCAGAAATCCAACGAGCAGCGGCGTACAGCGCAAAAGTAGAAGCTACACTGACCAAACATTGCCTAACCCAACCTAACCGAACGTAACCTGACACAACACAGAGTGCTGTGGCCACTGTTGCTGGCCTTTCCAGATTCACGTTGGAAGTTATAAAGCTCTGTAGGCGGCAGGAATCCACCTAATAGCAGACTATAGCAGTAAAGCCAAAGCTATCGTCTCCTAACCTAACCAACCGTAGCAAACCCATTCGTAACAGAACTCAGCCTAAAGTGCCGAGACCGCTTTTGTTGCCCTCCGCAGAGCCAAACTGGACATACTAGAGCACGGTATAGTGCAGAAATCCACCGAATAGCTGCGTGCAGCACAAAAGTAAAAGCTACCCTGACCAAACTTTGCCTGACAAATCTAACCGAACGTAACCTGACACCTCATAGCGAGCCTAGACCACTGTTGCCGGCATTACCAGAGCCAAATTGAAGATATTAGGGGAATGTAGGGCGCAGGAGCCCTCCCTGCAGCAGACTATAGCACTAAAGTCGAAGCCATCCCTTCCTACTCTAACCAGCCGTAACTTAGCCAAACATAACCCAACTAAGCCTAACGTG
>NW_016925498.1:0-4401 GCF_001483705.2 Eufriesea mexicana
TTGAGTTGGATTGCGTTTGGTTTTGTTACGTTTGCTTAGGTGACGATTGGATAGCTATGACTTCAGTGCTATACACTGTTATTCCGCTGACTTCTGTGCTCTAAATAACTCTAATATGCTCTGCCTTGCTCTGTGGATGTCAGCAATAATGGACTAGGCACGTTAGGTTTAGTTAAGTTTCGTTTGGTTAGGTTAGTATATCTTTGTCTTTTCTGCTGCACGCTGCTATTCTATGGACTTCCGCGCTCTACTATGTGATATCACTCTCATCAGGTCGCTGGGGACGCCAGGAATAGTGTCCGCGTTACGTTAGGTTGTGTCATGCTATGTTTGGTTAGGTTATGTTTGAATAGGATTGGTTAGGACAACTTTGACTTTTGTGATACACACTGCTACCCGCTGGATTTCTGCGCTCTACTGTGCACTAGTATGTTCTGTTTGGCTCTGGGCGGCCAACAATAGTGGTACCTCGGCACGTTATGTTTAGTTAAACAAGGTTTGGTTTGTTTAAGTTCCGTAAGGATATGTTAGGATATCTCCGACCTTTGACTTTGTCTACGCTTCTCTTTGGTGGCTTCCTCCTCTCAACTGTGCTCTCGTATATACTGCTTGGCTCTGGGGAGGCCGGCAATATTGTTCTCGGCACGTTAGTTTGAGTTAGGTTGCGTTTGGTTACGTTACGCTTTGTCATGATAGGGGAGCGTAGCTTTGACTTTACCGCTGTACATTGTGATTCTATGGAATTCTACGGGCTGCTCTCCTCTAGTATCTGCTGCCTAGCGCTGGGAAGGCCATCAATGGTGGTCTGGGTACGTTAGGTAGTGTTAGGTTACTTTTGGTTATGTTACGATTGGCTACTTCAGGACAGATAGCTTTGACTTTTGTGCTATTCGCTGCTGTTCGGCGGATTTCAGCTATCTGCTGTGCTCCAGAATGCTCGGCTTGGCCCTGCGGTGGCCAGCAATAGTGGTCTCGGCACGTTAGGCTTAGTTATGTCACGGTCGGTTGGTTCAGGTTTGCCAGAATTAGGTTTGGATATCTTTGGCTCTTGTGCTATACACTGCGATCCTATGGACATCTGCGCCCTACCCTCCTATAATATGTCCTGTTTGACTCCGGGGTGGCCAGCGGGAGAGGTCGCGGCTCGTTGGGTTAGGTTAGGTTACGCTTGGTTATTTTGTAATTGGTTAGGTTAGGAGAGGTTAGCTTTGTCTTTTGTGGTATAGACTGTTATTCGGTGGATTTTTGGGCTATATTGTGCTCTAACATGCCCTGCTTCGCTCTGTGGAGGCCAGCAATTCCAGTCTCCGCGCGTCACGCTGGGTCATGCTATGTTCGGTTTGGTTAGGTTGGGAGAGGTTAGGTTGTGATATCTTTGGCTTTTGTGCCGTACACTGCATTCCGGTGGAACACTGCGCTCCACTGGGGTCTAGAATATTCGGCGCGGCTCTGGGGAGGCAAGCAATAGCGGTCTCGGCCCGTTACGTCTTGTTAGGCTACTTTCGGCTATGCTTCATTTTGTTACGTGAGGATAGGGCGGCTTTGTCTACTGCGCTATGCACTGCGATTCTATCGGTTTCTGCTCTCTGCTCTCGTCTAACGTCCTCGGCTTGGCTCTGTGGAGGGCAGCGATAGTGGTCTCGTTACGATAGTGTGAGACAGGATACGTTCGATTTCGTTACGTTTGGTTAGGATAGGGTAGGATGCCTCTGACTTATATGATATGCACTGATATTCGGTGGATTCTTGCGCTCTTCATTGCACAACTGAACTCTTTTCGACACACGGAAGGCCAGTTGTAGTTGTCTGGGCACGTTAGGTTGAGTTAGTCTATGTTTGGTTAGGTTGTATTAGTTTGGGACTTGTTTGGATATCACGGACCTCGGAGGGAACACTGTTGTTCCGTGGATCTCTGCGCTCTACTGTCCTCTACCATATCCAGCTTCGCCCTAACGAGGCCAGCAATAGTGGTCGCGGCACGGTATGTTGAGTTAGGCTACGTTTTGTTACGTTGCGTAGGCTTGGGTTTCTTGGGTACCTTCGACTTTTCTGCGTTTCAATGGATTTCTGGGTACTACTCTCCAATACTGTGCTCTGCTCGACTCTGGGGAGGCCAGCAATAGATGTCCCGTCAGGCTATGCTGAGTTATGGAACGTTTGGCTACGTTACGTTCGGCTAGATTAGGATGTGATTGCTTTTGCTTTTGCGCCACACACTGCCTTTCGTTGGATTTCCGCGCTCTCCTGTGCTCTACTATATTTTTCTTGGCCCTGTGGAGGCCGCGGCAGTGGTCTTGGCACGTTGGTCTGAGCTATGTTACGGTCGGTTATTTGACGATTGTTTATGTTAAGATAGGTTAGCTTTAACCTTTGTGCTGTACACCGCTTTTCGACGGATTTCATCGCTCAACATTGCACTATTGTTCTCTGTTTGCCTCTGAGGACGACAGCAATAATGGTCCCGGCACGTTAGGTTGAGATATGTTACATACGGTTACGTTACGTTTGGCCCCGTTAGGAGAGTATAGCTTCGACTATTGTGTTATACACTGCTATACCGTGGATTTCTGCGCACTACTCTGCTACAGTATGCTCTGCTCGGCTCTGGGATGACAGCATTAGTTGTCTCGGCAAGTTATTTTGAGTTAGGTTACGTTTGATAAGGTTAAGCTTGCTTGGGTCCGGTTTGGATAGCTTTGACTCTCTTGGTATAATCTGGTTTCGGTGAACTTCTGCGATCTACAGCGCTCCAGTTACACTGCACGACGGCGCCGAGGCCAGCATTAGTGGACGCTGCACGTTAGTTTCAGAAATGTTGTGTTTGTGTATGCTACGGTTGATTAGGCTAGGAGGGTGTAGCTACGAACTTTGCGCTATACGCTGCCATTCGTAGGATTTCTGCGCGCTATTGTGCTCCAGTATGTTCACATTGGCTCTGCGAAAGGCAGCAATTGTGGTATCAGTACGTTATGTTGCGTTAGGCTACGTTTGGTTAGGATACGTTAGGCTATGTTAAGTAAGTTTATCTTCGACTTTTGTGCTTTACACTGCATTGCGGTGGATTTCTGCGCTATATATTGCTCTTGTACATTCTGCATGTCTCTGTGAAGGCCAGCAATAGTGGTCTCCTCATGTTAGGTGGAGTTAGGTTACGTTATGACATGTTACGTTTGGCTAGGTTACGATAGGCTACTTTGACTTCTGTGCTACGCACGGCTATTCCGTGGTTTTCTGCACTCTAGTCTGCTCTAATATGCTCCGCTTGGCACTGAGGTGCCCAGTAATAGTGGTATCGGCACGTAAGGTTAAGCTATGTTACGTTTCGTTAAGGTTGATTAGGAAGACATGGTTAGCGTTTCTTTGACTTTTGTGCCATACACTGCTCTTCGGTGGATTTCTGCGCTATACAGCTATCTACTCTACTCTGCCCGACTTTGCGGAGGAGAGCAATAGCGGACGCGGCATGTTATTTTGAGTTAAATTATGTTTGGTTTGGTTAGGATGCACTGAGTTTGATTAGGATAGATTCGACTTCGTGCTATACACTGTTATTCGGTGTACATCTGTGATCTCCTGTGGTCTACTACATTCTGCTTGGCTCTGTGGAGGCCAGGTGCTGTGGTTGCTGCGTGTTGCGTTGAGCTATGCTACGCTTCGTTGTGTTAGGTTAGGTCACTTTAGGTAAGGGTATATTCGACTTTTGTGTTGTTCACTGTAATATCTGTAATGCCGTGGATTTCTGCGCCATACTGTGCACTGGCGCATTATTGCTGCATCCGTGGAAGCAAGCAATGGTGGTCTCGTCAAGTTCGGTTTAGTTATGATACGTTTGGACATGTCACGTTTGGCTTGGTTAGAATAGGCTACTTTGACTTTTGTGCTGTTCACTGCTATTCGGAGAATTTCGGCGCTCTAATGTGCACTAATATGCTCTGCTTGGCTCTGGGGATGCCAGAAATATTGGTCTCGTCACGTCATGCTTAGTTTCACTACGTTTGGATACGTTAGGTAAGGCCAGGTTAGGTCAGGGTGTGTCCGACCCTTGTGCTATACACTGCAACGAAGCGCATTTTTGCGCTACGCTTGCCCTAGCATTTTCTGCTTGGCTCTCGGGAGGTCAGAAACAGTGGTACCTGCACGTTAGAATGAGCAATGCTGCGTCCGCGTATGTTGCGTTTGGTGAAGTTAGGATATGAAGCTTCAGACACTTGTGCTACACACTGCTATCCGCGGACTTCTGCGCCCCACAGTGTTCTAATGTTTTCTGCTTGGCTCTGAGGACCCCAGCAATAGTGATCTCGGCACGTTACGTTGAGTTATACTACGCTTGCTTAGGTTAGGTTATGTCAAGCTAGGTCAGGTTATATTTGACTTTCGTGCTATACACTGCTGTTCGGGCGA
>NW_016925499.1:0-631 GCF_001483705.2 Eufriesea mexicana
GGATTGAAGGCCTTAGGCGATCTATTCACCAAGCTATGACAGATTATAGATTTTGAATAGATCCAACCTCTTGCAAGAAGATGGCTGTACTTGCCATTGGATTGAAGGCGTTAGGCGGTCTATTCTCCATTCTATAACAGGTTATTGATTATGAATTGACCTATTCTCTGGAAAGTGGGTGGCAGTACTTGCCATTGGATTGAAGGCGTTAGGCGATCTATTCACCAAGCTGTAACAGATAATATATTTTGAATAGACCTACTTTCTGGCAAGTATATGGCTGTGCTTGCCATTGGATTGAAGGCGTTGGTCGACCTATTAGCCAAGCTATAAGAGATTATAGGTCTTGAATAATCCTTTTCTCTGGCAAGTAGATGGCTGTCCTTGCCATTGGTTTAAGGCGCTAGGCGACCTATTCACCAAGGTATAACAGGTTATAGATTTTGAATAGACCTATTCTTTGGCAAGTAGATGGCTGTAATTGCCATTGGATTGAAGGCGGTAGACGATCTATTTACCAAGCTATAGCAGATTATATATTTTGAATAGACCTATTCTCTGTCATATCGATGGCTGTACTAGCCGTTGGATTGAAGGCGTTAGGCGATCTATTCACCAAGCTATAACAGGT
>NW_016925500.1:0-393 GCF_001483705.2 Eufriesea mexicana
CAGGTTAGCAGGTGATAGCTTTGACTTTGGTGCTATACACTGATACTCGGTGGAGTTCGGCGCTCTTCAGAGCTCTAGTATACTCAGGTTGGCACTGGGAGTGCCAGCAGCAGAGGTCTCGGCAATTTATGCTGTGTTACGTTGCGTTCGGTTAGTTTATGTCAGGAAAGGTTTGGTCAGGATGGCTTTGACATTTGTGCTATACACTGCTGTTCGGCGGATTTTAGCCCTCTACAGTGCTCTAGTACATTCTGCTTGGCTATGGGTAGGCCAGCAGTAATGCTCCCGGCCCGATAGTCTGTGGTATGATGAGTTCGGTTATGCTACGCTTGGATAGGTTAAAATAGGATAGCTTTGATTTCTGTGCTATACACTCCAACTCGGTGGATTTCT
>NW_016925500.1:443-682 GCF_001483705.2 Eufriesea mexicana
AGTAATAGAGTGCTCGGCCCGGTTGTTTGAGATAGGCAACGTTTGGTTACGTTAAGTTAGCTTGGATTAGGTTTTGATAGATATGATTTTCGTGTTGTACACAGCTTTTCGGTGGATCGCTACGCTCCACTGTGCTCTACTTTATTCTGCCTGACTCTCGAAGTCCAGCTATAGCGGTAGCTGCACGTTATGTTGAGTTAGGCTGCGTTTGGTAAGGTTACATTGGTTTGGGTTAGGAT
>NW_016925501.1:0-314 GCF_001483705.2 Eufriesea mexicana
TGCCATGGCCATAGCACGCCAATAGTGTCCTTCCTCCTTATCGATGCAAGAAAGTTAGCTCACTACGATATTAATCGAAAATGACAATAAAATTTTACATTCCTGGCAGATTCTACAGCATTGCCATGCCTATATGACGCCAATCGAGTCTTTCCTCCGCATTTATGCGAGAAAGTTAGTTCACCACTATATTAGTCGAAAATGTCTATAAAAGCATTTATGCGAGAAAGTTAGTTCACCACTATATTAGACGAAAATGTCTATAAAAGTGGATTTTGCAGCCGGATTCTATATCTCTGCAATGGCTATAGCAC
>NW_016925502.1:0-1394 GCF_001483705.2 Eufriesea mexicana
TTCCTATGTGTGTTCCTACGGATGTTTGCCTTAAAGCAACATTCACACTCTATATTCAATTTACCTCTACCTTTCAGAACTATTACCAATTCTTCATTCTGAATCTCTTCAATGAACTTTATATTTGCATGTCGATGCCACACATCTTTCTCTGTTGATACATATGCTGCCTCTTTTTTATTTCTTGATTCTACGTAATATACATTTCCTCTTCTCACTGCTTTCATTAGAACTTCTTTCCTTTCTTTATGTATCTCAGCTCCATCATTCTGAAACTTAGCAGATTAGTAACAATCAGTGACATTGATCACTGATATTAATATTTATTTAGATCAGGAATACGACATACCTTTCAATCTCACTGTATTCTCAATATCCTGTTCTCATAAGAGGACATCACCCAAATTAATTTTATTCCCTTTTGTCTGCCTAAATCATCGCTCTTTCCTCAATTTTTATTTAATCATCAAATATTTCTATCTTGTATGTCATATGGTTAGCCAACCTAAAATTCAATAGCATATCGTACCTTATATATTTTTATTACTGCTTCAATTTTTTCTAAGTATAAAATATAATTCCTGATATCTGATGGCTCTACGTTGGTGATATTCCATGAATCCAATTTTTTCTCCTGTAACACGTGCTTGTTTATTTTAACCGAACATTGTCTTTTTGCAACCAGCTTCTCTAATTGACTTATAATTAACTTACGACTAATTTATAACTAACTTATAACTAACTTACATCAAGCTTATAATTAATATTTCAACTTTGGGGAGTAGCTCTTAGCTCGGTATCGTTTTCCAAAGAACAATCTTTGGAAAACGATACCAATTACCGGGTCTCACCACGTGGGGGATGTTATGCATCGAGACCCGACATACGCCCTAGTGGCGCAGCCTGCTGGCGCTATCTGTATCAAAGATACCCTAATCTAACTTGGAGCGAATGATGTTAAAGTGAAGCCACTGACACTATATTATATTTCGTGTTTTTCAAAAAGGGTTTCGGATCGGTATACTAAAATTTATACTCTACTGACGCAACGCTAATACACTACATTTCAACAGACTCAAGCATTTCTAAGTTCCCAAAACTTTGGGGAAACAATTATGAAAAACGCGAGCAAAGAAAAACTAAGTTACAATCGCGACGCGCCCGAACGAGTTCGCGATTATTCCAAAGACCGACTAGAATACGCAAAGTACTCCCATGTACAAGACAACTCCATGCCTCGAAACCCTCCCGATCGAGCGTAACCCACCTCAGTCATTGCCGATCTTGTCACGATTTAGACGTGAATCAAGGTAATCGCCGAGCCAGTGAATCTCCCAGAGTCGCAACGAGGGTCCAGCGAGGCCTTGCAGCCAGGCAGACACCACGTGCCCCTG
>NW_016925503.1:0-680 GCF_001483705.2 Eufriesea mexicana
GCAGAAATCCACCGAATACCAGTGTATAGCGCAAAAGTCAAAGATATCATAACCTAACCATACCTAACCTAATCTAACCAAACGTAATCTAACTATACCTAACGTGCAGAGACCACTATTACTGACATCCTTCGAGTCGAGCAGGGCGTATTGGAGCCCAGTAGGGTGCAGGGATCCAACGAATAGCAGTGTATAGCACAAAAGTCAAATCCATCGTAAACAAACCTAACCCAAGCTTGCCTAACTAAGCGTAACCTAACTCAACCTGTCGTGCTGCGACCACTATTGCTGGCCACCTCGGAGTCGAGCAGAGTATAATACAGCAATGTAGAGCTTAGAAAGTCACCAAATATCAGTGTATACCACGAAAGTCATAGGTATCCAAGCCTAACACAGAACAACGTAGTCTAAACCAGCGTGGCATAACTCAACATAACGTGCCAATACCACAATTGCTGGCCTATTACCACAATTGCTGGCCTCCGCAGAGCAAAGAATGGCATGCAAGAGCCCAGTAGAGCGCAGAAACACACCCAAATGCATTGTATAGCACAAAAGCCAAAGGTATTATCCCCTACGCTGACCAAGCGTAACACAGCCAAACGTAGCCTATTTCTATATAACGTAACGAGACCACTATTACTGCCCTCTGCAAGGTCGAGCAGAGTATAGTAGAGCAC
>NW_016925504.1:0-360 GCF_001483705.2 Eufriesea mexicana
GGCTATTCTGTGTGCCTCTCTGGGGGCCAGCAATAGTGGTCTCGTCATGTTTGTTTGGACTAGACTTCGTCTGGGTATACCATGTTTGGCTATGTTAGTAAATGCTACTTCGACTTTCTTGCCTTTCACAGCTTTTCGGCGGTTTCTTGTGATCTACTGTGCGGTGCGACAATTTGCTTTGCTCTGGGGAAGCCAGGAGCAATGGCCACGGCGCGCAACTTTGTGTTATTCGTCGCTTGGTTAGGATTGGCTAGGTCAGGTTGTGGTAGGATATCTACGGCTATTGTGCTATTCACCGCAGTGCGGCGGATTTCTGCACTCTATTGTGCTCTAGAACATTGTGCTTGTCTCTGTGGAGGG
>NW_016925505.1:0-1055 GCF_001483705.2 Eufriesea mexicana
CAATGACAGGTATAGCCATCTACTTACCATAGAATAAGTCTATTAATAGTTCATAACATGTTATAACTCGATGAATGGATCACTTAGCGTTCTCAATCCAATGGTAGGTATAGCCATCCACTTACCATAGAATTAGTCTATTCAAAATCTGTAACCTGCTATAGTTTGATGAATAAATCACCTAACGTTCTCAATCCAATGGTAGGTATTTCCATCTACTTACAATAGAATAAGTCATTTAAAAGTTCATAACCTGTTATGACTCGATGAATAGATCACATAACGATCTCAAACCAATGGTAGGTATATCCATCTACCTACCATAGGATAAGTCTATTTAAAATCTATAGCCTGCTATAGTTTGATGAATAAGTCATCTAACGTTCTCAATCCAATGGTAAATATAGCCATCTACATACCATAGAATAAGTCTATTCAAAATCTATAACCTGCTATAGTTTGATGAATAGATCACCAAACGTTCTCAATCCAATTGTAGGTATAGCCATCTACTTAACATAGAATAAGTCTATTAAAAATATATAACCAGCTTTAGTTTGACGAATAGATCACCTAACGCTCTCAATCCAATGGTAGGTATAGCCATCCACTTACCATGGGATAAGTCTATTCAAAATCTATAACCTGCTACAGTTTGAAAAATGGACCATCTAACGTTCTCAATTCAATGGTAGGTATAGCAATCTACTTACCATAGAATAGGTCTGTTCATAATCTATAACTTACAATAGCTTGATGAATAGATAACCTAACGTTCTCAATGCAAAGATAGGTATAGCCACCTACTTACCATAGAATAAGTCAATTAAAAATTCATAACCTGCTATGACTCAATGAATAGATCACTTAACGATCTCAATCCAATGGTAGGTATAGCCATCTACCTAGCATAGAATAAGTCTATTCAAACCTATAACAAGTTTGATGAATAGATCACCTAACGTTCTCAATCCAATGGTAGGTATTTCCAACTACATACAATAGAATAAGTCTATTCAAAATGTATAACCTGCTATAGTTTGATGAATAGATCA
>NW_016925506.1:0-1338 GCF_001483705.2 Eufriesea mexicana
GTAGCCTATCTCCACATGACCGCCCTAAACCACTATTGCCGAACTCCCTAGAGCCAAACAGAATATATCGGAGCACAATAGATCATGGAAACCCGTGGCGTTGCACTTTAAAGCACAAAAGTCAAAGATAACCTAACCTAGCCTGACCTAACCTACCTGAAACAAACGTAGCCTGACACAGCATAAGGTGCACAGACCACTATTGCCGTCCTTCCCAGAGCCCGGCTGAACGTATCAGGTCACAGTGGAGCGCAGATATCCATCGAGTAGCAGTGTATTCCTTGAAAGTCAAAGCCACCCAAAGCTAGCCCAAAATAATATAACCTAGCCAAACGATACTTAACTCAACCTGACATGCCAAGACCACTTTTGCTGGACGCCGCAGAGACAGGCAGAATATGCTAGTGCACAGTAGAGCACAGAAAACCGCCGCAATTCTGAGTAAAGTACAAACGTCGAAGGAATACTAACCAATCCTGTCCCAACCGAACCTAACCAAACGTAGCCTAGCTCAGCGTAAAGTGCCGAGACCACTATTGCTGGTATTCCCAGAGACAAGAAGAAGATATTAGAGCACCGTAGGGCGCAGGAGCCCTTAGAATGACTGTGTAGAGCACAAAAGTCAGAGATATCCTTTTCAAACCCAACTAAAGCTAACACAACCGAACGTAATCTAACACATCCTTACGTGCGGAGATCGCTGTCGCTGACCTACGCAGAGCCAAGCAGAATATACTAGAGGACAGTAGAGCGTAGAAGCCGACCGCATCGCAGCGAACATCACAAAGTCGAAGACATCCTGACAAAACCTAACCTAATCTAACAAAACCAAACGTAACGTAACTCAACCTAACGTGCCGCGACCAGTAATGCCGTCCTCCCGAGTGCCAAGCAGAGCATGATAGAGCACAGTATAGAGCAGAAGTCCACCGAGTAGAAGAATAAAGCAGAGACGTCAGTGCCACCCTCTCCAACCCTGTCCAAACGTACCATAAACTAGGGTAGCCTAAATCAAACTGATGTGCCGGGACCGCGATCACTGGCCTCCCCAGGGCCGAGATGAATGCAGTGAAGCAATGTGGAGAGCGGATACCCACCGAAAAGCAGTGTATATGACAAAGGTCAAGGCTACGATCTCCTAACACGTCCCAACGTGTTATAACCAAACGTATCCTAACTCAAACTAGCGCACAAAGACCTATATTGCTGGAATCCCCAGAGCCAAGCAAAATATACTATGGCACAGTAAAGCGCAGAGGACAACCAAATAGCAGCGTATAGCACAAAAGCCAAGTATATTCAAACCTAGCCTGACCTTGCCCAGCATAACCATACGTG
>NW_016925506.1:3514-5173 GCF_001483705.2 Eufriesea mexicana
GTCGAGCGAAGTATTGCTGGCCTCTCCATCGCCAAGCAGAACGTACTAAAGGAGAGTACAGTGCTGATGTCCAAAGAATGGCAACGTATAGCAGAAAAGTCGAAGCTACCCTAACCTAACCCAGACGAACCTGACATAACCAAATGTAAGCTAACACAGCCTAGCGTTCCGAAACCACTACTGCTGTCATCCGAGCACCAAGCAGAGAATATCAAAGCACAGTGGATCACAGTAATCCTCCGCGCAGCAGTGTATTGCGCAAAAGTCAGATCTATCTTTTCCTAACCAAGCCAAACGTAACACAACCAAGAGTAACCGAACCCAACCTAACGAGCCGAGGCCACCATTGCTAGCCACCGCAGAGCAAAGCAGAATATGCTAGCGCACAATGGATTGTAGAAAGCGACCGCATAGCAGTGCATAGCGCAAAAGTCAAATGTATCCTAACCAAACATTACCAATCCTAACCAAAACGAACGTAACATAACGTGCCGCGACCAGTGTTTGAGGCCTCCACAGTGTCAAGCGGAGCATATAGGAGGAGAGCAGAGCGCAGAAATCCATGGAATAGCGGTGTGTAATAGAAAAGTCGAAGCTATCCAAACCTAACCTAAGATAATTTAACACAAGCAAACGCATGCTACCTCAAAGTAATGTGCCGAGACCACTATTACTGGCTTCCCCAGAGCCAACCAGAATACACCAGAGCACCGTAGATCGCAGAAATGGGCTGCATTGTAGTGTAGAACACAAAGGTCATGGATATACTAACATAACCTGACCACGCCTAATAAGACCAAACGTGGCCTAACACAACATGACGTACTGATACCAATATTACTGGCTCCCAAGATCTAAGAAGAGGAAACTAGACCGCAGTAGAGCGCAGAAATCCACCGCATATCTGTGTACTGCACAAAAGTCGAGGATATCCTGTCTTAACCCAAAAAACCTAACCTAACCAAGTGTCATCTAACCATACATAGCGTGACGTGGCCACTATTTCTGTCCTCCACCGATCAAAGCAGAGCATATTAGAAGACGGTAGGGCGCAGTTATCCGCCGAACAGATTTGTATAGCACAATAGTCGCCGCCAACCTATCCCAACCCACCCAAGCGTAATAAAAACGGAAGTAACATAACTTAGCCTAACGTGTCGAGACAAATATTAATAGATTCGCCGCTGCCAAGCAGAACAAACTAGAGCACAGTAGACAGCAGGATCAACCAACGAGCAGCGAAAAGCACAAAAGTGAAACACAGCCTAACCAAACATAGCATAACTCAGCATAAAGTGCAGAGACCTCTATTTCGGTCCTTCGTAGAACCAAGCTGAACATATGAAACCACGGTGGTGCGCAGAAATCCATCGAATAGCCGTGCATGCAACGAAAGTGAATGCTGTCCTAGCCTAACCTGCCGACACATAACATAGTTAAACGTAACCGAAATCCACCTAACTGCCCTACACCGCTTTTTCTGACATCCCATAGGCAAGCAGAGCATATTAGGGCAACGTAGCGCGCAGAAATCGACCGACTATCCCTGTAGAGCAGATAAGTCTTTTCCAACCTCTCATAACCTAACCAATCGTAACGTAACCAAGCGTATCCTTACCCAAACTAGCGTGCAGCGACCACAATTCCCGGCATTCTCAG
>NW_016925507.1:0-1398 GCF_001483705.2 Eufriesea mexicana
GCATTGAACAGTACATGAGCCGTCGATATCCTAATCTAACCTAACCAAACGTAACATAACACATCATCACGTGCCGCCACCACTATTCGTTGCCTCTCTGGAGCAAAGCAGAATGTAGTAGATCACAGTAGATCACAGAAATCAACCAAAAAGCAGGGTAAATCCCAAAAGTCAGTATAGTATTTCCTATCCTAGCCAAACGTGACATGCCCAAACGTAACATAAATCAACCTAACTTGACGGGACCACCATTGCTCGCCTCCACAGAGGCAAGAAGGTTGTGCCAGACCACATTATAGTGCAGAAATCCACCGCCTTGCAGCGAAAAGCACAAGAGCCGTTGATACCCTAGCATAACCTGCCATAACCAAGCATAGCCAATCGTAACATAACACAAACTATCGTGCCAGGCCACTATTGCTCGCCTACACTCGGTCGAGCAGAGTGTAGTAGAGCAACGTAGAGAGCAGAAACTCGCGGAATAGCAGTGTATAGGGCAAGGGTCGAAAATATCCTAACATAACCTGTCTTAACATAACCTAACCTAACCTAAAAATCGAAGCATAGCTCAACATAACGTGCTGTGACCACTGCTGGGGCCATCCCCAGAGCTGACCATAAGGTAGTAGAGCGCAGTAGATCACAGAAATACACCTGATTAGAGTGAATAGCTCGAAAGTCAGAGGAATCCTAACCAAACTTAGCCTAGCCTAATTAAACCAAAGGCAACGTAACACAACCTCACGTGCCACGGCCACTGTTACTCGCCTCCCCAGAGTCGAGCTGAGCAGCGCAGGGCACTGTAGATCGCAGGAATCCACCGAATAGCAGTTTAAGGCACAAAAGTCAAAGAAATCCTGACCGAGCCTTCACAACCTAACCTATCGAAACTTAACCCTACTTAACCTATCGCGCAGAGACCAACATCGCTGGCCTCCCAGAGCCAAGCAGAGCATATTAGATCACATCTGAGCGCAGAAGTCCACCGAACAGCAGTGAATAGCGCAAATGTCAGGGCAGCCTATCTCATCCGCCAAACGTAACATAACCAAACGAAGCCTAACACAGCCTAACATGACGAGACAACTATTGCTGCCCTCCACAGACACAAGCAGAGTGTACAAGGGCACAGTAGAGCGCAGAAACCCGCCGCATTGCAGTGAATAGCGCAAAGGTCGAAGATGTCATAATCTAACCTGACCCAGCCTAATCTAACCAAACGTAACCTAACTAAACCTAACGTGACGAGGACACTATTCCTGGCCACACCAGAGCCAAGCAGAACATACTAGAGCACACTGAGGAACATACTAGAGCACACTGGAGCGAAGAAGACCGTCGAATAACAGCGTATAGCACAGAAGTTGAAGCTACCCTATCCTGATATGCCCAGTCTTA
>NW_016925508.1:0-595 GCF_001483705.2 Eufriesea mexicana
CATACATCCATCCATCCATTCATCCTCCCATTAATACAACCATCGACCCATACATCCATCCATACATAAATCCATCGATCCATACATCCATACATACAACAATACATACATGCATCCATCCATTCATCCACCCATCCATAAATACAGCCATCTATACATCCATTCATCCATCCATACGTCCATCCATTTATACATCCATCCATATATGCATCCATCCATCCATCCATCCATACATCCAAACATAGATCTATATATTCATCCATACGATCATCCATCGATCCATACAACCATTCATCCATAGATCCATCCAAAAATCCATCCATCCATCCATACATATGGATACATATTTCCATCCATGCATACATCCATACATATACACATCCTTATATCCATACATCCATACATTCGTACATCCATACATACATGCAAACAAACATCCATACGTTCATCCATACATCCATACATCCAAACATTCATACGTACACACATGCAAACATCCATCCATCCATACATCCATACATCCACGCACCCTTACATCCATAAATCCTACCATCCGTACTTCCTTCCATCGATACATCCATCCATCCAAACATCC
>NW_016925509.1:0-428 GCF_001483705.2 Eufriesea mexicana
GATAGACAAAACATTGAATATTGGTTAGACCCGTTAGGACATTATTCATCATGCGTTGAAAGCGGGTAGGAGCATTTTTGAGGCCAAATGGCATACGAGTAAACTCAGAATGACCATTTGGTGTTGAAAATGCGATTTTGGTACTATCGTTGAGATCCATAGGAATTTGGTGGAATCCACTTGCCAGATCTAATGTGGTAAAATATTGTGCATGTGTCCCTAGTTGATCGAGTGTATCCTCTATGTTAGGAAGTGGATACGCGTCGCCGATTGTGTACGTTCGTTTAATTTTCTATAATCTATCACGATTCGCCATTTTCGTTTACCCGACGCGTCTGTTTTCTTTTGGACCAACCCAGAGGACTAGACCAAGGGCTAGTTGAAGGTTTAATTATGCCGTGTTTCAACATTTTCTCGATTTGTTTATG
>NW_016925510.1:0-585 GCF_001483705.2 Eufriesea mexicana
ATATTAGTCGAAAATGTCAATAAAATTGAACTTTCCAGCCAGATTCTATAGCATTGCGACTGCAATGGCAAGTGAATTGAATCTTCCTTCCTTATATATGCAAGGAAGTTAGCTCACCACGATATTAGTCGAAAATGTCAATAAAATTGAATTTTCCAGTCAGATTCTATAGCACTGCAATGGCTATAGCACGCCAATAGAATCTTTTCTCCTTATTTATGTAATAAAATAAGCTCACCACGATATTAGTCGAAAATGTCAATAAAATTGAATTTTCCAGTCAGATTCTATAGCACTGCAATGGCTATAGCACGCCAATAGAATCTTTTCTCCTTATTTATGTAATAAAATAAGCTCACCACGATATTAGTCGAAAATGTCAATAAAATTGAATTTTCCAGTCAGATTCTATAGCACTGCAATGGCTATAGCACGCCAATAGAATCTTTTCTCCTTATTTATGTAATAAAATAAGCTCACCACGATATTAGTCGAAAATGTCATTAAAATTTAATTTTCCATTCATATTCTATAGCATTGCGACGGCTATAGCACGCCAATTGAATCCTTCATCCTTATTTATGA
>NW_016925511.1:0-559 GCF_001483705.2 Eufriesea mexicana
TTATGAGTGGACGGCAGAACGCATAAATCCGTTGAACCGCCGTGCGTAGCACAAAAGTTGAAATTACGTCATCTTAACCTAGCCAACCGTAACGTAATCAATCGTATCCTAACTCAACCTTTCGTGCCGGGATCACTATTGCTAGCCTCCCCAGAGACGAGCAGAGTATAGTTGGGTACAGTGGAGCGCAGAAATCCACCGAATAGCTGTGCATAGCACAAAAGTCGACGCTATCCTATCTTTACCTAACCCAACGTAACGTAACCAAACGTAACATAACTCTACCTAACGTGACGAGACCTGTATTGCTGAACTCCCCAGAGCCAAGCAGAACATATTATAGGAGAATGTTGTATCGCAGCACATACCACAAAAGTCGTAGCCACTCTATCCTAGACAAACGTAACATAGCCGAACGTAACCGAACTCGGACTGTCGTGACGAGACCATTGTTTCTGGATGCCGCAGGGCCAAGCAGAATGTAGCAGAGCAACGCAGAGCGCAAGAATCCGACGAAAAACAGTGAATAGCACGAAGGTCAAAGCTATAATTACCGAAC
>NW_016925512.1:0-577 GCF_001483705.2 Eufriesea mexicana
CTTCTAGAAAATATTGATCGGTTTATAATTTGTTTTTGTTGGCAATGGCCGATTCGCGATTTCATTCGAAATGGTATCCTACAGATATATATTTAGAAACGAAATTATAATTGCATTAGCATTGCCCTGAAATATTCTCACTTAATATGACTCGCATACCCTCTCCCTGATACTTGCTCTCTAACTCAGGTGTCTAGCACACCGCACGTACTTGAAACTCTCCCAATAATTACCAACTTCAGATATACAAAAGCCACTCACTTATTTGTTGCCAACTCATCCTCTCAACGCTCACTCATTCGTACATTCTCTGTAGCAATGAACACTATCGCATACTCTTTAAACAATTCCTTTTCATGACAATTTGAATATGATGATAAAAACAAATTGACGATGATCTTAAAAATCATGCTCAGGAACAATTTTGAAATTAATTTTTCTACCTTTTGCACTTCTGTCGTGTCACTAGGGCAATATTTGTTATAACATAAATACACGTTGTTCTTTATTAGATCTGTAGCGTCCTACGGTATCGAATCTCTTCGATTTCCAGGAACGCTTATCACGCGCCAAATTA
>NW_016925513.1:0-559 GCF_001483705.2 Eufriesea mexicana
ACAGCCATCTACTTGCCAGAGAATATGTCTATTCAAAATATATAACCTGCTATAGCTTGGTGAGTAAATCCCCTAACGCCTTCAATACAATGGCATGTACAGTCATCTACTTGCCAGAGAATAGGTCTATTCATAATCAATGACCTGTTATAGCTTGGTGAATAGATGGCCTAACGCCTTCAGCCCAATGGCAAGCACAGCCATTTACTTGCCAGAGAATAGGTCTATTCATAATCAATGACCTGTTATAGCTTGGTGAATAGATGGCCTAACGCCTTCAGCCCAATGGCAAGCACAGCCATTTACTTGCCAGAGAATAGGTCTATTCGAAATCTATGATCCATTATAGCTTGGTGAATAGGTCGCCTAACGCCTTCAACCAATGGCAAGTAGATCCGCCTTCTTGCCAGAGAATAAGTCTATTCAAAATCTATATCCTGTTACAGCTTGGTGAATAGATCCCATAGAGCCTTCAACCCAACGGCAAGTACAGCCATCTACATGCCAGAGAATAGGTCTATTCATTATCTGTAACATGATATAGCATGGTGAACAGATC
>NW_016925514.1:0-862 GCF_001483705.2 Eufriesea mexicana
ACCATCCTATCCTAACCTCACAAAACGTAGCATATCCAAGCGTAGCGTAACACAATCTAACGTGCCGAGGCCGCCACTGCTTGTTTTCACTGGTCCAAGCAGAATATACTAGAGCATGGCAGGGCGGAGATGTCCACAGAACCGCGGTGTATAATGCGAAAGTCATATGTATCCAGACATATCCGAAGCTAACATAACCTGACCGAGCTTAGTCTATCCTAACCTAGTCAAAGGTAACCTAGCTGAACCTAACATACCGAGACTACTATTGCTGGCCTCCAATGACACAAGCAGAAAATAATACAACACAGTAGAGCGCAGAAATCCGCGGGTAGGTGTGTATAGCACAAAAGTCTGAATTGTAAAATCCTAACCTTCCAAACGTAACATAACCGCACGTAACATAGCTCAACCTAACGTGCCTAGACCACGAGTGCTGGCCTCCACAGGACCTAGCAGAGAACACTAGAGCACAACTGAGCGTATAAATCCAGCGCATTGCAGTTTATGTCACGAAAGTCAAACATATCCTGACCAAACGTTGCCCAACCTATCCTACCCAAACGTAGTGTAGCAAAACGTAACGTGACGAGACCATTATTGTTAGCCTCCACAGAGACAAGCAGAATGTGCTAGAGCACAGTAGAGCGTAGAAACCCACCGCATTGCAGTGAATGGCACAATGGCCGTTGATACCCGAACCAAACCTGACATAACCTAGCCTAAACGATCGTAGCATATCTCAACATGACGTGACGCGACCGTTGCTCCTGTCCAAACCGATGCTCCTGTCCAACCCCAGAGCCCTACAGAATGTAGTAGAGCACAGAAGATCACAGAAACCCATGGAACAGCAGTGTAA
>NW_016925515.1:0-53238 GCF_001483705.2 Eufriesea mexicana
AATTTCCGAATTTTGTCGATTTCCTTAATAATTATTTTTCCTCTATAATAGTCGATATTTTCTAAACTTTTTCTGTTTTCATTGTAAATTTATGATTCGGGTAATTTGTTATTGACAATAGCAATTTGTTATTAACAATAAATTTAATAGTTTATGCGAAATTAATAATACCAATTACAGGATTTCTAAATCGAACAATTCTCTTACACGCATCGCTGTGTTAAATTATCCTTATTACTTTTTACATTTTAAAAAATCAGATTCTTTGGGGGAACACCGATTGTATATAACGACAGTATATACATATAAGAAATAATATGTAGTACAATTAATTATATTATTATAAAATTAATAGGAGATGTGTAATAATTTATAAACTTTTTGCAAGTTATATTTACATTTTAACATGCAGTTAGATTTTAAATCTCTACTTCTGTTTAGTAATTAATTAATAAATATTATTTATTGGTCCGGTACGTAATATTAGCATTGTCACGTAAACTATAAAGTATAATAGAGCGTATATTCCTTCTTTATACACACGTTTTCATCGGAATTATGTAATATACATCCGTGTTGAGCGAAATTGCTTATTCAAAATTCAGAGATTCGTGCCGAGTGTAGTTCCGAGTTTCGCCACGCACGGTGTGCTCGTCAGTCTGCTCGGAATGGCGACCGGTCGTGCCACGTGCGTGAATTACTGTTACAGTATTTTTGTGATTTTTCGGTTTAGTAGCCTCGGTCTTTTTGTTTATTGTGCTTCCATCGACAGCAAGTTGATTGATCCTCGATACCGTGTTCGATATATGCTCGTTTATCGTCCAGTTCAACGTGTTTTATCATTTTGGACGCAAAACGCAGCAGCGGTATGGAAGCGGCGTGGGGACGCCATTACGTGCCTAGTAAATTATTACTACGTGTGACGTCATCAACTCATAATTTGGCATTTATCGGTGAGTAACGATGAAATTAGTTATAATATACTAATATTGCATAGAATACCATAGAACAGATATCGTAAATCTATAGTGCTTGTCTACGATATCGAATATGACGCCATTTTATCACATATAAGTTATACATCGTATCGAAATTAATTCTTAAATCGTAAAATTGATACGTATACCCGGTTACTATGTATTAAAGTCTCGTGGTAAGGAAATCCGGCCATAGTATCACTCATGGGCGAACGACATGGTTCGTAGATAGGCTCAACGTAAACAACACGGGTTAGGCTTGTAGTTTATTTTCGCCTATACCTTTCCGTCTCACAATCAGTTACGTGTTATTCTCGAACTGGCTCGACATGTGTTCGACTCTATTGTTGACTATGGCACGCGCCATCGGAACGGAAATCGCAGGGCAAATCCATACAGATTTAGGTATTTCATTAATATACATACCATTACTCGAGTGTTTAATATTTTAAAAGCGTAGCATGCGAAACAAATATTTAACCCCTTGACTACGGTAGATTTTAATACGTAGCGGCTGTACTATAAGGCAGGAATTGAGGTACGATGTGCGCCATTTTTGTGAAAACAAGCGCCCTCCGTGTCACAAAGCTAAACTACACCGAGCGCCTATAGGTGCCGTCCGTGTCACAAACGCAAAGTTTCTAAGCGCCTATAGGCGTCCTCCGTACCATAAATGTAAAATTTCTAAGCGCCCATAGGCGCCCATAGTAGCCAAGGGGTTAAAGATATAGCGAAAATTAGCAACGATTTCTTATCGTTTATCCGGCGATGTAAGCACTCGTGAAGTGGCTCGTAGAGACAGAAAAATGTCGACGTTATGCGCTGTTTGGTGGCTGAGTTCGCGAGTATTCGACGATGGGCAAGCGGCTTCACCGGAAACTTACCACCAATCCACATCTTCTCGTGGATATGCCAGGTTCGCTCACTTAAACGTCGCGTTTAATTACTGTCTCCTTGCACGTACCTCGACCGTGTATTCCTCTTCGCTCCAGCAAATGCGAGTTCCCGCTTCCCTTTCATGCTTGGCCTGTTGGATGAATGTAATTAAGTAAAGAATCTTCGCTGAACGAGAGAACTGGTAGTCTTTCCCACTTTTATCCCATCTTAATCTTAAATTGATCTGAAGTTTCTAATCCTTCTCTTGCACCAATATCACTCGTGCAATTCACTGATGCTTATAGTCTTGTAAAATCAAAAATCTCGGTATTTGGAAAATAGACGTGCGTGAAAATGAATTGATAAATTACTTTAGAATCAATTTTCGATGCAAAACTTATTCAAACGATTTATCGTTCATTTCTTATCAGGCTGGAATTTATGCTTAGCTTCTATTTTCTTAGCTTCCATTCTTCATTTTCTGGCATATTTTCAGTCACCGATAATTCGAAATGAATATATATAAATATGTAGGGACACATCCCAGATGCGGAAAACGAAGGTTCGTTGTAAATATTTTCGACTCCTTCGAGACATCGAGGGTTCCGTGTCAATGGGGGCCTGGTTTATGTCTTTACAACCAGGGCCCCGTGACTCGCGGACCACCTCGACGAAAAAGAGTCAGTTCACTTACACCTCTCTAACTTCACGGATCTTTCCCGAAAAGCTAGCCTTCAGTTTTCCGCATCTGGCCCCCTAATAAAGTCCTACTCAGGAAACGTAGTACTCTTTTCACTAAAATCCTCTCGTCCTCCACCTTCAAATATCATACGCTTCGTGCATAAGTGGTCTATTCAAAGACTAGTGGCAAGGCTGAAGAATTGAATGTTAATATGCTCTGTTATAGAAGTTCTCGGATAAAGCATTGTTTAATATCAGCTTCGTCTGATAGGAACGGGTCTGTATCGCATGACAGTTTCAATTAACTGTTTGTAGGATTATCGCGAAGTAGGAAATATAGTTAGAAGATATTTTCTCTTAAAGTACCGTGAACGGCTGACGAGCACACATACGTATATGGGGGGTGCTTATATGCAGACGCAAATACACGTAGGACCGAGTCGAAACAGGTAGAACGTTAGAGGCAGATACGTGGAAGAGATACGGAAAAGTTGAGCGCGTAAACTTGAAATTGGTTGCTGGCTGTGGTTTGTGGATGCTCGATAGGAATTCCTGATATGTTCTTGTTTCCCGTCGAACTTGCAGACTTCTCGCGTGTTCTGTCTTTTGTTCGTGTTTCGCGCTCCTCCTGCTTGTCGTTCCCTCGTATAAGCAATTCCGTTTTTCCCCGTGTCTCTCGTTTTATATTCCCCTCGTTCTTTCTTCTGTTACTTCCTTATCAACGAGTAACTTCGACGTTGAATTAATTCGGTAACGAGACGATAAATATCGTCCCTTCTATATATCGTTCTACAAATACGGCTCTTATTCCTTTTCATTTCGATTCACGGACCTTTATCCCTTTCAAATTACGGGTAGCATCATTTATCGTCGCGATGTATCCAAATATTGTATTTTATTTTCATTGTATTTTAATATAACGATATTTAGCATATTGTTTCATTTCTGTAAGATTTTCTATTTCATTCTGAAATTGTGGCATTTTTAAAAGATGTTTTCGTTCCACTTCTTTAGGAGATAGTATCCTTTGTAGGATATAGGAGAAATTTTCTTTCACACCTTGAATTATCTCTTGGCGTCAATTCAAATTTACCTCGGTTTAATTACATTGAAATACTTCAGGAATTTTACGGTTCTGTTCAACTCTTTCTCTTATATTACACGGACAGTTGTATCACCAGTTGAGACATGTACTGATGCCGGATTTCATGCTCGAAGTACAATGTTCTGTTCAACTCTCTTTCTCTTATAATACACGGACAGTTGTATCACCAGTTGAGACATGTACTGATGCCGGATTTCATGCTCGAAGTACATTCTCGTAATTACGCATGGACGTTTACAATCCTGGTGTGGTAAACGTGTGAGTTACACGTCACAGATCTCTATCTGTTACCAGAATAATGCGTAATAGATGCTTGGAACTCTGCTTAAAAGCGTATTATTGTACACTCGAAGTAATCGAATCGATACTTCGTCGACAGCTGTATCGTATTTAAATTAAAAAGGAAATAAATATTTATTTTTCTCTACCTTATTAAATACATTAGCGGGTTCTTGTTTCATAATAATATTCCTTGCATAAAACGCGAGAAATTGATCTGAGTTTAGCAATTAACGTTGTGTAAGAAATTATTAACATTGGAATAAAATAAAGATAAAATAGAAGGAAAAATCGGAATAGCTTATAATATTATTACACCTAAATAGTAACGGGAAGAATAAAATACAGAAAAGATGCGAAGAGATATAATTGAGTTTACAATTAAATTTCTGTAAACGTTGGACGTAAAACGCGAAAGTAAAGCTACGTGAATAAAGAGGAAACAAATGAAAAACGGAAAGGGAAAAGAAATAACAAATTGGAAAGAAACACAGAGAGGGGGGAGTAAAGGAAGACGAAGTAGAAAGTTTAAAATGAGAAAAGAACACGGATAAGTTGTGAAGCAGATCTGAAAGAAAAACGAATGGAATGGAAGATTGAAAGTAGCGAAAGCAGAGGTGAAACGCGTGCCCCTTATGAATTCATTACGCAGCTCGCGAATATCGTAATTTCACGAAGTTTGCTTTCATGTAAATTTACCCTTGGTATAGTTACCCTTGCGATTATTAAAGATGAATTATACGCCAAGAAGTTTTTCTCAATTTTCCGGTCCATGGGTTGAAAAATTATAGGAGTACTGGGGTTTCTTCGAGTTTTTCAAAAATCGCGTAAAACTCTTTGCGGCGAGATAATAGTTCTAGCGTAAGAGTTTCGCGGTAAAATTCATCGCATAAAAAGCATCGTAAGTAATAAGTAATAGCTTTGCTTAAAAATAATCCCAGGGTAGATTTAAATACCTCTTGCCACGTAATCATAACTGCCGAAATTATTTGATCATTCGACTTGATTTTTGGATTTGTTATCTTCGTTTAAATTAGGAATCTTTGGTATTATTACTCAAACAAAGTTTTCGCAGTTCGTATTTTTACCTTTTCCATATGTTAGACAAGTTCGTTATCTCGTGTATCATTTTTGATTATTTTAATTTACGCGATCATTCGCTATTTGGGGCACATCAGCGAAACAAATAGAGGTAGAAAGTCGCAGTAATTTTTCTGTTACTCTTTCTTTTAATAACAAACAAACTTTCAGCGTGGAAATGCAATCCTCGACAATTACACGATCAATTCAAGTGCTACTCGCAATCTAATCTAGTAACATCGGATACCGAGGAAATAGAAGGAAATTCTCGAGTTTCTATAAGTGCAAGAGACAATAAAATCCATCACGATAAAGAACCAATTTTCTTCCCGCATTTCCAATAAACGATTATCCCAGGTATACACGCGACAATGCGCGCCTTTTTACCCTGCTCTTTCCCCTTTCCAGCTTCCTCCCCCCCTTTCCCGGCTATTTCCTTTTCCTTTTCCACCGCGGGTTTCACGGTTATTCCATAAATAGTCGAAGTTGCAACCGTAGTTTTTCCAGTTTCCTTTGAGCCCGCCCACTCGTTGCTCTTTATTCAGCCACGGTGGCTCTCCGTCGACCGCGTAATAGCCGAAAGAAACACTTTGTTGGGAAACACCGTCTAGCCCGAACTTGGGAGCAGTTACATGAACCTCTCCGTCCGATGAATTCGGCCGAGAAGTCGACGGAAGTTCCTGTCCGACAAAAGGAAGCCGCGAAAGTTGGGAGATGAGAGGTCGCCAGAACTATTCTCTTTTGTACGCGGCAAGAGTCCGAGGAATCGTCTCTGAAACGCGTATCGCGTGAAAACTCTGACAGGGCTATTCTATACCGAGGATATATGAATAGATGTGTATCCGGCTGTTGATCAAAATTTGTTGAACGGGTTCAGTGCGGTCAGAAATAACGTAAGTACCTCGAGACTTGCACCTGTTGCGACCTAGCGTTTCTTTACAGCGGGATTTATTTATTAAATCGTCGCTGAGAGAGGTGTTAATTTAGCTGTGGCTCGAGTACCAGTTCTGTTACCTTTGGTATATGATATTCAGTTATCTATTAAAAGTTATCTGTGTCGGTTAAAAGTATTTCGTGTATTTTTATCCTTTAAGGGTTTCGAATATTTACGAGGTTACATATTCGTCGAATAGTACGTGTTCCATAACATCCACAGGACCAAACCAATAGAGAAGGAACGAGGTATACACAGTTCCTTCCTACGGAACATCGATTTTCCCCGAAAATCTCGGCAATTCTTTCTCGTAATCCTCTCTTCCTTTTCACGACCGTAGTGTCAATCGAATTCCTGGCAAACTCGATCGTCGAAACAGGACCGTGAACAGTATCGAATAATACATTGGCCAAACAGTACACGTGTAACGACGTGGCCACGCTCGTCACCGTGTTATCAAGTCCGAAACGTGAAAAAGAAAAAGGGGATCAGCGACCGGGTAACCTTCATTTGAGTGCAAATGGAGGCTTTTTCCGTGTGGACGTTTTAAAAGTTCACCCCTGCGAGGCATTGTTTGGCCAGCAGAGACGAAGACGAGGGAACGAGGTTGGCCAAGGCTTTGATTAACTGGCGCCACTAGGCAAAGTCTTTCCCCGATTGTTTGCCACCCTCTACCCTTTATTTCACCCCTGTCTTCCCTTTCGTTTCTTTCCATTCCGTGTCTACGTGCTTGCTGCCTTCTCGTGCTTGTCGTCGTTTTTGTTGTTGCCGTTTCCTCCTCTTTTTCGGTGCAGAGCCACCGAACCGCTTCTTCTGTTCCATTCCTGCGCTATATTCATGCCCTTTCCCCGTCCATTTCGTCCTTCCTCTGCTCCAACCTGGCCGTCTACTCGCTCGTCTGACGAGATACTTCAATTAAGTTTACCCTGGAAGGCAAGCCAAACTACTTTTCGTACGCATGCACTCTATTTGTAACCTCCGCTCGCCTCTAGCCCGTGAGCTGAAATCTATTTAGCGCTGCCAGCTTCTGGCCAGGGCTATCGATTAGTTCTCACGAGTTCCCGAGTAATTTCATCTCTCAAATTTCTTCGTACTTTCCGCGACTTTCGACGCTGCATTTTTTATGGGCCAGCGAGCTGTTGGCTTTAGGCTTCATGACGAGATGTTCGTTTGTTTGAATCCGCGTCAAAGCAAGTGCGTCGATACGTTAGGTACAGGATAGTCAGCGTACGATGAGCGTAGTGCTTGAGGAGATGTCGCGTGATAGGAAATTTGGTGGATTTAATTCAACGCGCGAAGATTTTTGAAGCCGACAGGTAGATTTTATGCTTCAATGGTGTAATTTTGTTAAATAGACTCAATTTCGTATGTAACTTCTAGCATCGTAGAGCTAAATTTGTGTCTCGTATTAACCTATTTATTTGTTCTTTTATATACGTAGCTTATCGGAAAGCTCTAATTCCTTAGTTTATCGTTATCATTATCTTCTCGATCTAATTTTAAAGAATTCTATTTTCCGAGCCACGGGAATGACTTTGGATAAGCCTTGTTCCTCGTCCAGGATATCCAAGATCTCGATAGTTTTCGTACGTGGTGCTGCTTTCTTCTCTTACGTAATTTCCTTTCTCATTGATCCCTTTCGCGTTTACCTTTTTCACGTGGAACGGAAAACCGCTCCTTCCGTGTTATTCTACCACCTATATTTTCAATTTCGTCGGGACAAGTCGCTTCTGCATCCGATGTAACTAAACGAAAATAAAGGAAACTCGTTTCCCATGCGTCCCACTCTGATAGTTTCGATCTTCAGATCTAGTCCGATTTCATTTCTCCTTTATTACCATTCCTCGTCGCTAGCAACCACCCCTGCGTTCCCTCCCATTTACCCGCATTTCGCGAACTCTATCTGCCGGGGCTGTTTTCCCTAAATTATCGTTGCACGTATTGTTGAGAAGGGAAAAGAGAAAAATGAAATTGGTCGAAACGTTATTTCGTTGTCGAGCCTCTTTGACGTGGCGAGCCGCTTTATGAAATTGTTACAGAGAATGAAAGAAGCTAATATCGCGCAGCTCTTGTTACCCCATTTTCGACCGTGTTTTCGGTGCAAATGAAAACGCGTTTCAATTTGTACGTACAGTCAGCTTTACGCGTTGCCGTAGAATAATTGAAAGCAATTTTCGTTTAATTCTTTGAGCGCCGCTGCGCGGGGGATAGGCGGTCATTTGCTGATAATGACCATTTAACAGTGCAGAATTAAATTTACCCGTGATAAATACCTGTCGCTACCTCTTACGAGTTGTAGGAAATATCTTTCATACGTAGTCTTCGTTTTTGAGTCACGGTAATTATGTTAACGCTAGAACTACCAATCCAGTTAAAATGACTGGTCCCAGAATTTTCCTTTTTACAATCACCGAACACATACACCTGCTTTAGGAATAGAATTGGTATCAACTCGTATTAAGAAAGAAATGTAATCGATATATTCACTCATATTCATCGTACCGCTGAAATTACTATAATCTGTGCACGTTATAGTTAGGTACCCATTAACCCCTTGACTACTATGGGCGCCTATAGGCGCTTAGAAATTTTGCATTTGTGACACGGAGGGCGCCTATGGGTGCTTAGAAATTTTGCATTTGTGGCATGGAGGACGCCTATATGCACTTAGAAATTTTGCGTTTATGACACGGAGGGCGCCTATGGGCGCATAGAAATTTTTCATTTGTGGCTCGGAGGGCGCCTATAGGCGCTCGGCGTAGTTTAGCTTTCCGACACGGAGGGCGCTTGTTTTCACAAAAATGGCGCACATCGTATCTCAATTCCTGCCGTAAGTACGGCCGCTACGTATCAAAATCTGCCGTAATCAAGGGGTTAAAGATCGGTAGTTCTAGCGTTAATTTTCGTCTCTGGTATTCACCGTGCTGTGCGACGAATGTTATGTATAGAATTCTTGATGTATTTTCATTACTTTCTTCTACGTTCCTGATTGTCTTGTACTTCGCACGGTCCGATTTGCAGTTGCATTTAGAATTATAGGCAGCAGTTTAATAATAAGCGTACAAATTATCGTTGTATTCGAAATGCAGCTGATTCCCAAAGAAGTCTTTGATATTGAAATTAATCAAAGCGAAATATACGTATTGTCGTCAATGGCTGTATTGATTAACTGTGCGAAAGTTAGGAAAAGTTTTAATTGAACGCAACATAGGACTGCACGCGTGTGTCATCGGAAATAATGAATTCTGAACTTCGAAAAATATTACTCCACCGTCTGCAGCGATAAAACTTGTATAATACCTTGCCAACTCTAATTTATATACAGGCACTATCCACCGATCGGCCATTTTTACTCGTTTCCTTCGACGTTTCCCCGCGAAGGTTCCCCTGGCTGTCTTCCGTAAAAGAAAAAATAGCTTCCTCAACGGACATTGTCCCTTATTGGTGTAAAGGGTACGGGATATTTGGTTTTTGTCAGCAGCATCTTTAATCTCGATCGTATATACACGACTGGCTGGAAGTTCTTCGACTTACTCCATCCTCAGTTCACCGCTGCTGCGAAATTAATTCCAGACTGTTGCTTCCAGCAGTCTCCATCGAGGCATGGCATAACTTCGTACTCAAATGGGCCGTTCCATTATAGTCGCGTGCATCGACAGTTAAACAAGTCACGTTCTGCCGAATGTTCTGTTAGATCCCGCGTCACTGGTTAAGACGGTCGCATCGTCTGATCGAATGAAATATATGATGATTTAAGTATCAGCCAAATCGATGCTTCGCGCTGTGATATTACGTACAGAATTTTATTCGGCACACGGGAGAGATGAAATTCGAAGAGAGTTCAGAGGTTTCGGGTCATAGTGATAAACATACGAATAGAGGATACTTGGTTTAAAATATTAAAACGGTGAGGAGTGTTTGGGATTATCGAGTAAACGAAGGAACGTGGTTATAGGGGGAAAGGTAGGGTAAAAACGAGTACACGATATTATTACGGTATTCTCGAGAGCGAGTCGAGGGTTAATTAGCGAAGAATCAGAGTTAACTCGGCATTAAAATTAAGAATTTAAAGTGGATTTTTAATTTTTTAGGGTAGATTAATGTTAACTTAAGTTCCTGATATAAATTAGCCCAATTTGGGACGCGATAACGTAAAAATACTAAGATCAGAATAATCTAATCTTCGGTATTATTAGGAGACCAAATCTATTTCGAATACGTAAATTCAATCTAATAATTAATTCATTAAGATATTTCATTAAACAACAGTTTATGAATTTTTACCGCGTATCTACTGATAGTCGTCCAAGAATTTTTATATTTCCGAGCACCATATGTCCATATACGAATAAATTACGAACACAGGAATTAAATCTGATCCTTGGCCCAAATCGTCTTCGAAACTATACTTATCCTATCTTTTAATTAATTTCTTAAACGATGCTTAATTTCCGTCAAGCCTACTTCCTCTTCGTCACAATCTGATCCGCAGAGAGTTGACATCTCAAACTTCTTCGAATTTCGAACGGGGGAGGTACATAAAATTTCTGAAAATTCAATAATATTCGCTGAGAATCCTGCACGATCGAATAAATCCTCGATAATCTCTTTCTGACTCCTATAAATCTTGCCTTGGAGAACCATTTACCAAGATCGTTCTGGAATAGCCTTTTACCTGCATCGGCACAATAGACACCGGGGCAATCTTTTAGAAACGAGAAATAAAGTTTAACCTTAGCTTAGCAGCGAACCGGATGCCCCGGTATCACGGTAAATGGCTCGTATTTATTCAGGCTGTCGAGGCCACGGAGTTCGATATATTAGCGTGTTCGCGAGGCAGTTGATCGAAGTCGATTACCGGTCAAGTTCGGGTATCTCGTGCCTGCACGGCGAGGATCGTTGTGGACATTCCATCCCCATTGAAGGAATCCAATGCCGCAAAGTACCCGTATTTATCCGACGACAACGTGCCGGAAATACGTCTGTGGACACGAAAAATCGTCTCTGGCAACTTTTCTTCTTGCCGCCGGAAAATCGACAGCCCCGTCGGCACGACGTTCGAGAATCTCACGAACCAAGTGCACCGGAATCGAAGTGGATTTTCGAAAGAGGCAGCCGGTAAGCCGATTTTATCGCGGTCTTACGAAGTAGTTCGGCTCGAGTCTGCGTAGTTTGTGTACGTTGAGGCTGAAGAGCAACTTACATCCCTCTTTAACTCACCGCCTTGGCTTATTGTTAGTCTTGACCAAGGTGCTTGTCGACAGCTCGTCCCGATAATTGTAACGATATCGGATAGAAGTTGGGTAAGAGTCTTCTTCTCCGCTCATAGCGTAGAAAGTACGTATACTTCGTTCGACGAAAATTCACAGGAAATGTAAACAGTTGCACATGAGCGCGTGATCAGACCAGGACCGAAATATAAGACCTGTATATGATCGAATCTTTCTTAGAAAATTTTCGTTGGCCATATACTATTTACACTTGCTACTATTTAGAAATTTAGGAATTACTATTTAGAAGCCCTAGCTATTTAGGACTTTTAACCCCTTGCACTACTTTTACGAGTCTGACTCGGAATGAAAATTTTAGGCCAAATTTGAATATCACGAGCCAGGCTCGTTGTTTCATTTCATGTCAAACGTGGATATCACGAGTCTGACTCGTGATCGACATTTCGTGCCAAACGTGAATATCACGAGTCTGACTCGTTACCGACTATTCAGGCCAAACATGAATATCTCGAGTCAGACTCGTGGTCTTAATCTCGGGCCAAGTATGAATATCTCGAATGAGTTCGCGGCTATCTCGCACTTACAATTAGTCATAAGATATCGTGTTTCAAATTCCGATACTCGGGCTCCGCCGTTCGGCACCTTCCCAGACTATTTGGGTAGTAATATATAACATATCGTGTTTCAAATTCCGATACTCGGGCTCCGCCGTTCGGCACCTTCCCAGACTATTTGGGTGCACGGGTTTGGCACGGCTTTTTCCGAGTTTCAGCGTAGTGCAAGGGGTTAAAAGCCCACCCCGAGTATGCACGTTCAGCACACTTCAGAACACTTACCTTTGTCCTCAACATCGATCATGTGACCGTTTTGTTTGTATTTCCTGTCAATTCTCGTTGAACGAAGTATAGTTGTAATTATCGTAGGTTGGATATGCAATAAGTAACGTGTAGATTTGGTATGTTTGGGTACCAACACGTTGGTGGAAAATGTTTCTCATAAAACGGATTAATTTTAGGATTTAAGTTGATCGAGCATTTTTTATTCCAATAAACGAGTACTATAAATCCTCGAATTCGCAGTTCACCTTTTTTAACACTCTGCGTGTATGATAATCGGAATATAAATTTAGTTTTCCGAAGGATAGAATGGAGATTTTGATACCGCGGTTGAAAAGAGTAAGTGCGATTTTACCGATTTTATCTCTGATTTAATGGGAAACGCCGTGGTGCACAGGAAATGTTATATTCTGTCTCCGAACACAGAAAAAGAGGAATGACCGTGTCAAAAAATTATATATCGAAGCTGCAGTTGTCGTAATGGATCTGATTTACGAGCTCCTCTATAAATACCATTAATGCACGGTACTGTTCTCTGCAGTCAGGGAACAAGAAAAAATCGATAGATTTTCCATTCTCTTATTTCGCGTGTTTAATTACGACCATACCGTTCCAAAAAATGAATTTTATAATTTAAATGTCGGTCAAAGCATCGAAAAAAAAAAAGAATTATATTCCACGAAACAATTCGAATTAAAATAGAGATATTCAGAATTTTGCATATTTTCGTTTGCAAATTCGTGTTCGCGGTAGAAAATGGAAAAGGTATTAAACGACAGTGTAGACGTTTCTTCGTATCATCGTGTCGCTAAACACGTCGGGTAGAACTACGCTTGAAAGCTCGAAAATGGTGGAATCCTTTCGTCGCGAAGTTCTGCGCGCACTTTCTCACGTGTTACAGCGTATTCGGATGTATCGGGATATTTGAAATAAAAGAATATCGGGGACGGTAAATCTGAACACGGTTGTCATACCGGATGAATAAAACAGATGGGATTGAAACGAGAAAGGATCGGCCGCAAGATTAAATCATCGGCCAGCAAAAATTGATGACGGTGGCAGGATCCATGGCAATTGGAAAAAGACGATAATACACAGGGATATTTTATCGCCGCGAAGTGATCTGATTATTTTATGGGACGGGGTGAATCTTGGAATCTTCATACCTGCTGGAAACGATGGAACAATTCGAGCAATAGTAATATTTTCTTTGAATCTCGCGTACGAGTTGCGTCAACCCTCGTGCGTTTCGAGTACGACGTAAAAACTCGTCCATTGAAAAATCCCACGGTAAAGTACCTTCGCGGAATCGTGAGAATTTTATTCGAGGCCTGTCCTTTTAGACGTAAGTGGGTTAAATCTGCTTCCATATAACGCTCGGATGTCGAAGACTGTCGATACGCTTCCCAACTGCCGGCACGTATTTATTTTGAACTCCTGTCGAATCGAGTGACACCGTTTGAAAAGAAGGCAGCGTTCTGCAATTTAAATTACCACGGTGGAGGACAACTCTAACAAAGTCATCTCGATATACTATTGCACCTTTCATGCGAAATCCATATAAAATTGTCACTTATTTCATAGGATATCAAAGACAATAGCCTGTGAATTTTAACAAAATACAGTCGATATTTTATTTATTCCATTCTGCTTCGCAGTGGAAACCTTTATTAAATTTGCCTAGTATTTAGATGCATTCTTTCTCCTTTCAAGTTGAATTTAAAGAAGCCAGACTCCTGCAAAAAGAAATGTACCCCTCAACTCGAAAGTTATAAGCCGTGCCGTAAAATCTGAGAAGCCAATCATTGGTCCATTCGTGATACTTTGCTTCATCCATTTGCCTTTCCAAGACTTACGCTCTCTCAAATAATATTAAACGTGTTCGATTTTTATGTCTTCATCACTCACGAATTTCGATAGATCGAATTCTCCGTATCTCAAAGATTTTGCCTCTCCTATAGAGTTATCGACGTTAGACTGCACATCCCTCCCTCTGCACATACTTAATTCTCGCTCAACCTATATACCCAATCTAATTTAACTCATTCCCAAATTTCGCTATTTAGCATATCTAACTTCAACCCCACCTGTTTATTTCAATCTAACTGAATTTCAAGTTCAACCAACTCCTGCACCTTCGAGAATTTCCAAACAACCCTCAGATTAGTCCGCGTAACAAGATCTACATAGTCGAAAACATTCACTTAGGTGACTGTTAGCGAACACTCCGTCAGAGTCTCGGTGTTACAGTTTAAAACCAGCATCGATCCAGGCTTTCAACGAACCGTAATATTTTTACGTCGCTATACGGGGGTAATTAAGCGAGACTTCAGTGCCGGAAACCGCTACGGATGCTCGAACAGAGGCGATCCCGAGGTCCGCGACTAGGGTTTCCGGAACGAGGTCTCGTCACGTGAACGAGATCACTCTTTTCGTCGTTTGCATCCATCTTCGCGGTTGAGAACTTATTGTTCCACGACGTTTGCTCGCGACGTTGATGGCAGGAGGATTTTTTCGTGGCTTCTTCCCGACGGGTGCTCAGCTTCGACGCTGAGAAATTTCAGCAATTCCTCCTCGCAGTTAGCAGCTCCTGGCAGCGTTTCTTACGCGGAGGCTGGATCTGAAACGAACCGATGACTGGAGAAACAACTTATTTTTCCGCGGACGTGCTTCTTCTACCCGCTTTAGGGAAGATCTCGTTAGGGGTGTTCGGGAAATTTCGGAAAGTTGTCGGGTGGAAATGTTACGAAACACTCGAGCAGTCGAGGGGCCAAGGTATTTTACAGAGGAAAGCTTCTGTTCGGATATTTTACCGTAGTTTTAACAGCCTGTTTTACACGTCTGTGGTGCCAGCTTGGATATTATCTGTAAGGTACCATAGGAATTTACATAGAGTTATTATTGTAATAGATGTTCCAAGTTTCATAATTTTTATTAGATATAAAATCGTGTCGAATTAAATTTTAAGTAGCGAACGTAACTTTATTGGATTTCGAAAATGTTCAGTGTTTCTGTAATAATTCATGGACTTCTAATTAGGAAATAGTTGACGATAAGTTATAATTTCATCGTACGTAGTGTGCATACGCCATTATTACCAACGATATAGCGAAACTCGAAATAAACGTGCATATACTCGTAAAGAAATTTACAATGCATCGCGTGGTTTCCTTATATAAAGAGTTCACAGGCCACGTATGTGACCGTCAATTTTTTGAAAGCCCTGAAATTTCCGCGTAACATTTTTATTCTCCGCTTGCTTCGCGATAAATTGGGATATATTATAGCAACACGAATCGGAATCGTAGAATACTTTTATTATGTTCTGTGCCACATCGACCATCCATAAATACATTCCTCGCTGTACTGTTCGAATAACTGGGATGAAATGGAAGATCGAAACGCGGAGTATTCGTGCAAAGCGCCTGTCGTTTTCCCTCGATTATCTACGCCAACGAAATTCCCTCGTTCCGATTTCGCGAGTCCTGCCAAAAAATTCGCCCGGCCCTGACTCCTTCTCGAATACGGAACGCGTTAAAATCAAAAGTGACGGTAGGAGGTGCCAGTTTGGCCATGTAAAGTGGCAATGCGAGCTCATAAAAATGGATCGATGTCTGTTTCAGTGCCGAAGGTGAATATCGTCGACGAGCACGGCGCCACGGCTGGTGACAAATTTTACAAAGCTGGCAGCACGATAGAATTGAAGTGTGTGGTCAGCAATATACCGCAGCCTACCGGATACGTTATGTGGCAGCATGGATCCCGAATGCTGAATTACGACACCACTCGTGGAGGAATCAGGTGAGCCTGGAACATGCGATTTAATGGCAGAGAAATTGATTTCGCTGCGCGGATATGATTTCGTGGAAATTCCTGTCCTAATCGGACAGGGAATTTAGATTCACGGGATACATGAGGTATACAAGCACGAGTTTATGTTCGACGAAAGTGTTACTTGGGTTTAGGGTCCCTGAATTTTCGTCAAGGATCGTTCTTATTTGAATCAGGGCTGATGTATTCCTAGGTGTAAGTAGGAGTAAATTGATCGTCATATTTATATGGAAGGATAATAAAATTACAGCCGAAGTTACGTTCATTTAAATGTAGCAAGTCGTTTAGAATATTTTTAAAATTCCTTTTTTATATATATATATATATAATTGACGCGTGTCGTAAGTTTGTGTTTAGAAAATTCTCGTTTTAATAAGATTGCATCTTTTTTCTCGTTTTTCGTTTGTTAACCATTTGCATCCAAGCGCGGAATATTCCGCGAGCCACCGACAGTGGTCTATCACCGAGCGCGGAATATTCCGCTAGCCACGACTGTCGCCTATCACCGGGTGCGGAATAATCCGCGAGCTGACTTTTTCCGTTACCAGTTGCTGAATATTCTTCATAAGCCACAGATCACGTTTGATCCCTTTTGTGAGCATTTCGTCTACATCGGTTCATTATATTCTTAACAAGTTTTACTTTTATTGTAAAAATCCTTTTAACTGCCGTTATGAGTTGGTGCTGATACGCTCGCGGTGATACGGGCTAGTCGCCAGTTGAACGTCGCTGATGCCTGAACACGGCACCTCAAAGTAGAGCCATGATGCAAATGGGTTAATCAGTATCGAATAGACTAGTCATCTTTGATGTCAGATTGAGGAAACTTGCAATTATTTCTTCCTTATCGAAGTAATTACTCTTTTACGCGGAATATTTTATGTTCCCACGAATAATGCGTGAAGTAAATAATAAGTATTTTCAAGTAAGTACTTGAAAGAAATTTAATAAAAATAATAAAAAGAAATTTAAGATATTTCTTTTTCGGTATCGAATAACCGAGAACACAACTTTCGTGTTAATCAAGAGCAGAACAATTTATCAGAGGAACTGACTGCTTCAACAAACATTTCCTTTCATGCAGTTGCACGTTACTTTACTGCTCGGTCTATAAATAATAACGAGCAGCGACGACCGTTGTTTAATGACGACCAGGGAAAAATCCAAAGTCCGTACGAGTCCTTCTCATTAGGAACAGCTAGACGTAGTTTTCTTACCTATTTATAGAAACGACACAAAGTTTCGTTTCGAGATTGGAGTACTTTCACAGCTTTCTGATCTTGTATCGTAAATGTGAATTTTCAGCTGAACTTCGGACGTTGTTGTTGGACCGCGAACGCAATTGTTAGGATCCGTTGGACGAATATGCAAGTGCTCTTAGACTCTTACAATTTAACCGCAGTCAGGGAAGAAATAACGCAAATGCATCAAAGTTTGCGCAAACTGGATCGATCAGGGTTCATAAATACCGCGGCGCACGATTCGAGTTAATTAAAACGATACATTTGAAAAATTCAAATATATTTGAATACAAGGAGAATGGGTTAGAAGGTATATATCGTTTATTCCTATAGTTTAAGGAATGAAGAAACTGTCGATAAAATATATGCATGTATAATATATTAATATCCTAGGTAATCAGTCATACTTTAGAATATCTTTTTACTCATTATTATCAATAGTGACTAGACATAAATTAGAAAGATCCCTGTCTATTTCTATTCAAAATTAAAAACTGCATACTTACGTATTTGTAATTATTCCTTAAGGGTGAAATAAGACTTGGGGAATAGGGACGAAATATTGAAATTTAAAATATCAAATTTTAAATTTAGTTAAAAATTAAGTTTTTAATTTAAAAAATATTTAATACATAAAAATGGCAATTACTCGCGCAGTTCTCGACATTTCTTCATACCACAACTCTCGATATATCGCAATACACGGTCGAATAATTCGAAAGAAATTTCATCCCTCGGTTACCTTGGCGATTTTAAGGTACTCGCTAGCCTGTTACGATCTTCAGAAGCGTTCGACCCCTGGAGTAATCAACGTAAGACAGGGACACAGGTATATGCGCGTTTTCGTCTTCCTCTCACGGTGGTTCTTTCTTTTTAATTAAAACGGGGGTGCACGGTGCAACATCTGACCGCATGGACCGTATTCAGATATGGTTTGCGGGCACTCGAGTAATTTCGTTGGCCGGCAGCCGATAGTTTATGCAGGCTGCATGGGGATTCTAATTGCTCCGATAAAGAATGGAACGTTCGGTGAATTTTGAAAGGCTTTCATTAAAGTTCTCTGAACTGGCAACGCCGGTCGCCGGGCGTGTGTGACCTAATTGGTTACAGATATGACAGAATTCATGAATTTTAAATAGCTACCCCCCTGTTCGGAAACTCACGCCCCGGCCTCGATCTCTGGCCCGCCTTTCGATCACGCCAGATTCGTCGATAAATCGATTTGCAAGCATGCTTCCCTCGTTAATGCGTTCACTGTCATACAGAAGGGACTTCCTTCTCGTCAATTTCGTGTGTCAACGGAAAGAGTTTGACGCGTTCGTGATAGGACCACGCTGACGCAGTCACTTTGCTGACCCATTAATACACGTTTTGAAAATGTGAATTTTTACTCTGACGAATTGTGACGTCATCCTGTGCTCCCTCCGATTTGGCTTCTCGTCCAAATCCACCTCTATATCGTGGATTTTTCCCCCCCATTTTTTCTCCCGAATTTTCATTTACGAATATCGAATGAAGAGCGCATAAGGGTCTCCTCGATTTTATCGCTTAATCGAGAGCTTTGTACTTGTAAAGCTCAGTGGCACACGTACCAGTGCACCAGTTCTACCGTACGAGCTATATAGAAATTAAAGTGATTAATTGTATAGACATAAATCGTTCGATTCCTGGAAAAATGAATACCTGTCATACGTTATAGTCTAAGAAATTAAGAAACGCGTGGAAAGTGGGGTTAAATATTGCTAAATCGAATTTCATTCGCTTCGCAATTCTCTCCTCGTATTAATCACTCGTGCAATTCTTTCCTATATTTAATTCGATCCCGCTTGTCGATCATCTCGCCAACATCAAACGTATCATTTCCAGAAGAATGATACACTTTTCATTTCATTCGTTTCCGTTGAATGGTTATTTGCACGTTCTGATGCCAGGTTTCATTTTATTTTTCCCTGCTCGTTATAGTTGATCACGATTTATTGATGTTATCGTTATTATGAGATTCCCATTGGAACACTCAATAAACGTTTCGATAAATGTGCTTGCTAATTTCACGTCCAATCGTATTATTCAAACGGGTTATTCTGTTAGCTTAGAATCGAACGAAGCGAGAGGATATGAAGGTGCAGTCTAAAGCTGTGAACAGCCGTTTCGATATTGTTGATCGATAAATAAAACAGCCGGTTCGAGTGCAAGAGAAAATTGCTGCTAATGAAAATGCATGTTGCGAATCGGTATTGTAATCGCGCGAATTTTCTGCCGGCTTATGCGTGGAATATCGTCGGTGGGTCGTCTCATTTGTTAAAATGTACGAGCATATGCGAAAGCAATATACATATGTATAATATCCCACTTGAACTTGATTGGTAACTATAAGTAGAATCAATGGATGATGAGAATAATGGGGGAGGGTGTAATTAATTTGTAATTGTAATTCTCGGGATTTTAATCGAATCGAAATTAAGTAGAATTTAATTAATTTTGCACGAATTTCATACCTTTTTCTAAGTGTCCATATTGCGTGATATATCTTACGCGATATTACGAAGAATATATATATATTTATGGTATATAATTAACGCGATTAAATTACGTATATATCGTGTAATACGGTATATATGTAAATGCATTACGCGATGGAAGTGCACACCTCTTATGTACGGTAAAATTTTATGCGTATAATTTGCAATTAACTCGAAGTAGGCAGAATATTAAAAAGTAATTTTAAACTCGAAATATGAGATTTATTATTCATGTAACGTCGCTGATTATATTATCGACTCGTAAAATAAAGGGCGCGTTAAAAGGACGATATTCCTGATTTTCTGCCGTTATACTAAGCGTAGGTGTAAATGTGAACAATAAAGTAGCGTAATCGCGCGAAGGACTATAAATTCCGATTGTTGGCCATAAAGATTCGAAACGATTACGAAAATGGAACGTTAATACCTGCTATTATGAAGGTCGTAGAATACTGAAACGGAGCCATAATCTTGGCTATATACATGCTCTAAAAAAAAAGACATATTTCGTGTTACTTCCTTCGAAATTAATCCTGGTCACTGGTTTTCTATTTTCATTCTTGTTAAATGTTTCTGATAAATTACTCGTATAATTGTTGGCAAATTTTGCGTAGACTCTTTAACATTTACAATTTTTATATCGCTTCGATATAAAAATTTAATAGAGAAATTCAGTGTTAGGAAGTCAGTGCTCGAAGATATATTTTAAATATCTTGAAAAATACTTTCCCGAATATTATGTTCATTTATCAGCGGTATTCAAATTTGGGCGCGTGAAAATTCGAAATCGGGTCGGAAAAAGACGAAACCATAAATTCGCGAAGCGGTGAAATTGCGAAATTAGAGCCCACCAGCTCAATCGATTTCGCATAGCTGCCAATGAAATCGTGGAAAGTGTTACATTAAATAATTAATGGAGGGTAACAGCAATTACGGGACGCATCGATGACCGTGTTACCTTTTCCCTTTATCTAGCAATTAAAAATCGCACCGACGGCCAACACGTTCGCCAGAGTGGAATGTTACTCTCGTTACCGTTCGCGTTTTCATTAAACGCGCAGCTGTGATTTTCGAAATTTCCGTTCATTTCGCGGACACCTATTTTGTATTTTACGTAGCCGGTGTCCCACATTGACAGACGAATTCCATTTTTCATTTCGTCGTTTGACGCAAACACGACCTTATTAACCATTTTGTCTGGCCGGATGCATCCTGTGCCCGTAACTCCATTTAACGTCCACGGGGGTTGCAGCCGGTTTAAATTCGGATTTGCAATTTATTTGCCGCTCTCTATTCACTTTTAACCCGCCTATGATCAATATCACGCGCGCATTCATTTCAAACTTCATTAACGATGCACGATCTAATGGCGCGGCGCGGATTCTTTCGATTTTTTTTCATTACCCGCGTCGCGTGTCGCCTGCGATTCCGAATAATCGCAAATAATACGAATCGGGAACACCGACTTCCGTTCGATTCGTTTTCAATTCGATCCCTCTATTCGCTCTCTTCGATTTTCTTCCTTTTTCTTTTCCATCTATTTTTTCCCTCTTTTTCTTTTTTCTTTTTTATTTCTTCCTACCCCCCTTTTGCGTTTAACGAGCATGGTCGCCGTAGTAACCAAGGAGGAACGTTGGTATGAATCGACGATGCAAAGTAGCTCGTTAAAGTATTCAACGCAACAATTTTAAACTGTTCCTGTGGAATATTACTGCTTCCCGCCAGCTTCAATCGTCGTACTTCGGTATTTAGCTTCGTTATCGTATTTTCGCGAATTTTTCAGTTGCACGACGTGTGTGTGTGTGTGGTATGAAAAGAGATTAACGAAATATGCGAACGCTCGAGTTGGATGTTATTCGATAAATATTACCGTAGTTTCCGCGAATCCCGATCTTTCTAACGAATCGAGTGTCCGTGCATATGGTGTTTTGTGTGTTTTACTTTGAAGAGAGGAATGGCCATACCCGCGTGATTTTTGTTTTCGCAAATATAACTAAAGAGAAATCTCGCTACGTCCGTACAAAGATTCGAAAGCTCGACCATTTGCCGGGGTATCTGGGCTTTTTTCCTCGGTTATCATGTTTGAATATCGTCGACTCAAAGGGTTGGGAAAATGGGATTAAACAGGCGCGTGGAGGCAGAATTGGAGGACGATACCCAGGGGTGCATCGTTCCTCTTGGTCGAATATTCTATGTAGTAACAAATGTCTAAAAAACGACTGTTTTTTAGCGTTCACTTGCGAACGGTGCGCAAATGATTCCGCGATATGAAATGCTCCCGTTTTCCCCCGCTTTTCTCCCCTCTCTTTTCCACCTCTTCACCCCAAGCAACACACACGTATTTCATCCATACCTTTGGAAGAGCGAAATCCAATTAGTTTGCAAGATTACCGGGAAATAATGTTAGAAAAAGATGAAAAGGAAAATGGCGTTTCTTTTAATTCATTTGGAGGATGTACGTATATAGTAGAATATGGTTATGAAATTATTTCGCGCTTTTCCAGTGGTGATGAATATGTGCGTTTCTGACATGTGTTCTAAATGTTTTATTTTGAAGGTTTACCGCATTTATGCATTAGGGAATTAATTGGAAATACACGTTTTCGCTAATTGTATCTCCGGTCAGCATGAAAAGGGATATTTTCGTAACATTGATATTTTATGGATTATTCTCAGCCTCGTTTTCGAAATTAAAATAGGTTTCATCGTTAGAGTAATAATTTATTTCGAACGGTATGCAAATATGTTATCCAGTACTCGGATTACCGTCGAGTAGAAAGTTTCTGTGTACTCGAACTAGTTTGGCCGCGATTATTCTTCACGAAAATACCCGAATGAAAGGTTTGACGAATCCTAAGAAGAAGCAGAGAAGTAGAAATGTTTTACTCTGAAAAATTTAATAATAATTGGCATAACGCGTTACTCGAATGCACCCAACGTTCCAAAATTGTCTGCTAACCTGACAGAGCTGATTAAATTCTCTGAAATTTCATCCAGTATAACAGCGAATAGTTAGGAAACTACGAAACAAACTTTAACAATTTAAACTCTTAATTTTTCGTAGTTAGGCGAACGATTTAAAAATTAAAGGCTAACGAGCCTAATATTCTGCTACATTTTTTCGCCCCAGTCCACTATGCAATGATTGATACTGCCTTCTTGCATATTCCCTTAATATGCCACTTGAGCTAGTGACTCTGCAGCGTGCCTCACAACCGCTAGAGGTTTCCTAGCGAGCATCTAGATGCTTCGCTTATCCCTGAGAAGCTCTGGACTGTGTATAATTCTATACGAGACTCTCGGTTCCTTGTCGCAGCTTTCTGCTTGCTACGGGCAACCGGAGAACTCCACCACCTTCATATAACCCTAATTTTCTCGACTAGCCTCACCCTAATTTACCGGACTGACGATTAGTAGATAAGGTTAGGTATGTCTCAGCGACTTAGTGGCAGTTGCGCTTTTAGTTTCCGAACTTGCTGCCTGATGAAAATTCGAATCTGCGCAGGCATCGTGGGTTTAATTAAATTTTAATATTCACAGCGGATTTGGTCCGCTTAATGAGCTCTTTCCCGGTCGCGAAACTTCATTTCCCTGTACCTTCTATCAGGGATATTGCTTTCCGATCGAAATTATTATGATAAATGTAATTTTATTTCCGTTCTTTCTGTCGTAATTTCATAAATGTTTCAATAATCGCGACGAGAACATTGACTTGCCCGGATCGATGGGATCGACTGATGCTCGTAACTCGATTTTCATTTCATTTAGTAGCAATCCTCGAGAAAGTGGTATTCATCTACTGTCTATCGTCCACTCTGCAACGTTATTGCGTTACTGTGCTTTTCCTTCTAGAAATATTATCGAATCGCCGTTGTTTCGAATTCTCTTCTGAACTTATTTAGGATACAAATGAATCCTACGTGATTGGCATTTCCGAATTAAATTCACCGTGCGAAATTCTGTTTTGTTTACGTTTCAAAATAACGAAGAATTATTTGTCGCGAAACTAGTCTTCAATTTGACGTTCCTCCAGGCATAACTAATTTCACAGGTTAAGAGTTCATAGACAGAGTATAAGTTCATTACCCCGGTATCATTCTATCCGCAAACTGGATTCAGCGGTTCGCAGTCGAGCATCGAGTTTTAATACAACAGAATTAACACGTAATTCTGGCTCGACAACGGCATCGCACAAATATTATGGGGATACAATTTCAGAAGTATTTCGGTAACGAGCCAGAAACGCTGATTGTTGCTCGCAACGGAGAAGTACTAGCTACTGACGAACAGTTGCAGAAAATTATGTCGATGCAATGAACAAGTTGTTTGGCTAGTGAATTGTAACACGTACTATCGATCGCATTTGCTCTCTTCATACGTAAACACCGACCAATACACGGTCACGTGAATCTAGATTTAACTGTATTAAGCTTCAGTTAAAGTTAGAGTATTTCTTTTTGGATGAAGCGGATTTTCCATTCTCACGATAAAACGAAGTATATTATTTAATATATAATTGGTAGGAAATATTGTAGTATAGTTAATTCTAAATAAAAAATAATTTCTTTCCTTCAATCTCGATACATTTCTCCCTAGAGAGGTGAAAATAATTGCAAATCAATTGCGCGACGCAACGAGCTTCACTTAATTACCGTAGTATAATAGCGTCAACGATAGGCTTTCCACGCTGATTTATACATAGGGTAATAGCTTTGATGAGTTACACTAAAGCTCTATATCTCACACACAGAGCTTCGGTATACTGCGACAAATCTAGCTTTGTCGATTGCTGTTGTAACAGAATTTTCCGGTGACAATTTAATCCATTGTTAAATTACAATCCGATCTCTTTATTAAATCACTTCTAAATCAGGAACTATTTTAGATAAATATATAATACGCGATCCCAAAAGAGAAAAATATTCCTGTAATTTCCAACATATTTCCCGTGGATAAAAATGGACATCCCCCAATATCTTCTACGTTCTTTAATAGTTAATGCGTTAGTATATTTCGATGAAAATATTTAAATAATGAAAACACCTCGCAATAAACGTCACTTCGCTTATTCAACCTCATTCGCATTCACGCACATAAAACCAACACTCACATTTCCAACACGGATATCAAACATCAAAGGAAAATGTTCCAGACGTAGAATAAAAGAAAAGAGGGAAAGAAATTAATTTAACAATTAGACAGGTCAGTTCTAATCACAAACAAATATCGGGTAACACGTTTTCAGTAGAGATGGAAAATAAAGGAATTGAATGATTACGTGGAAAATATCGGTAATCATCGTGACGAGATAATCGACCTTCCAGATTAAATAGAGAACGCGAAGCCGAATATAGATTTTCCAGATGGTAATCCAGTTCAGTAGCAAAGGGGTTAAAACTATTTCACGGTCAAGCTCGTTCCGGGGGAACAACGACATTCTCGGAACCGATGGGAACACGAGCTCTGACGTATCCTTCAGCGTTGTTGAACGCGAAATTCGGTCAGGGTAGGAGCACGGGGGAAAAATCAGTGGGAACCGCGATAATGAATGCGACTCTTCTCTTCTCTCTCTCTGTATTTCACCTGCTTTCTCGTCCTCGCTATCCGGCTTTCTCTCTCGCGAGATGGGGAATTCTGTCAAGCGAGCTGTTGAAAATTTAATCATCCCCAAAAGCGTTCGATGATTGTGCAGCGACACGTGACGCGCGAGCTTGTTCTCTATTCATGGTTGTCGAAAGAGAAAAACAGGGAAATAGAGAGACGGAGAGAAAGGGGGACTAGAGGTCGGTCAGAGGTAGAGAAGGTGGTTGGCGGTGAAAGAATAGGGGTTTTGAATAAAACATACGGCGTTTCCTATAAATTCGGGGAAAAGAGACGCGATTAAAGCTAGATTTTGACTATCAGACAGGTATCGGCAGCTGGACGTCGTAGATAAACGGTAATGCTCATGGTGACGAACAGGTTCCATGGATTTTAAGGGTTGGTACGATGTCTTTGATCGTGGAACAGACTCGTTGTGTCGTGAGGACGATTTTTTAGAATTTAATAGACGCAACTCGGGTCGTTCTACTAGTTTCAACGGGAACCGTGAACTTTTCTAATAAAAATTAATTCGAGATGGGGGGGGGGCGCATGTGCAGCGTTGATCGAAAAATTGCGAGAAGCGTGAGTAGGAGACGTGGATAGATAGATGAACATAGAACGTGTTAAAATCGTAAAATGACATATACTGGTGGACCAGTAGATGTTAGAACTTGAAATATCGTGTCATCGTCTTTAATCGAATAAAGTATCAAGGAAGCGAGAATTTATGTTCCTTATGTCTTAAATTAAAGAGATAAGGATATATCTGGCACGTTCTTTGCGCTGTAGAAAATTGCAGGATCTCCCTTGTCGTCGGAAAAATTAATTTTCAGGTAGACTTCCGCGGAAATGAAAATTAGTCGACGAGATTTATAATCGAGACGAAAGATGAAAGACGAAATTGTTGCACATTACCAAAGTACGTGATCCTTAATCCAATATCGAATATTTCTATCGAATCCGTTTACAAAGCCGTTATCGTAATTAAAAGCTGAAATGAAGAACGGGATCGCGCGACCATGAACGAGCAGGTTATCGAACATGCGCGAAGAGGCTATACTTTTTCGCTAATCCGCGATGTTTTTCAAACGATGCACTGTTATAAGGGGGTTCGAGTACAATTTATTCAGAACATTCTATTACGCTTTGATTGGCCCCGAGAGCCATTTTACCGAGACCGTTTAACCGATGGCGTCAAACGCAGCACTGTAAATAAATGACGTTCGATCGGGCCATCCTGCGTTTCGATCGTTCGTTCACCGTTCCTGTTACGCGTTCCAGATATTCCTTCTTCATCTGCGACCACCCTTCCCATTCCATAATTCTTTCCATGTTAACGTTAGCGATCGACTGTCAACGCTTTGCTCGCAAAAGATGGTTCTCTCTGCTTTGATCCGATCTCTTCGTGAAATGCAAGCAACTGACGGGTATGACGATGCGAGACATCGCGAAAAAGTATTAACTCTTCGATGACGATTACCGATTGAAGGCATACAGCTTGCAAGGGAGTGTTATTTATTTTAATCCTTTGCGGTCGGAGCGACCCGACAAGCGAGCGACACGCATCTACGAGCTTGCAACTTAATCGGATCGATTGCAGGTATTTCCTGCTTTGGTTTCTATCATACAGAATATTCCACCTCGCTTAATTATTCAGATAGACTTTAAACAAGATTGCCTTCGCGCTGTTGCTTCGCTTGATACGTTCATCTCACGAAGTTACGGCTGACTTAATTAAAATCCCGTTGCATGATTAACAGCGTGCAGTAAACGATTATACGAAACAGGGAATCTATTCGCGAGATGGGATAAATTTCATACTTCGAGCTCTCTGATTCTTTGTCTCCTCTTGTATGTGAAATGAAGCGTAGATTCGATGGTATCGATTAAACGACAAATTTGATTTATATACGGTTAATTTCTGGAAATTTGTTTTAATTTTAGATGTTTTCGCGAAGGGAAGATATAGAAAATTTGTTATATATTATTGGCGATTGAAGAGAGAAATGCACTTTGCTTCGATGATTAATGGTTTCACGTTGAAACAATGAGCAGTATCATTGTTGTTTAAAAAGACCATTCTTTATTTCTGTTATATATATTCTTCGTGTTTGTTGTTGCCATTACAAATTCTTCTTTCGTTCCTCTATCTTTTACATCGCACATTGTTTTCTTTATTAGAGAATTTATTGAATATCGATATCTCCTCATTTTTAATGAGAGGTAAAACAATATAATAATATTTTTCCTCGCGCTTTTCACGAGTCACCATTGTTACTGAGAACTTCATTCTTGCTCGAATAAACGTAACAATCATTTGAATGAAATTTTTCCTCCGCTGTAATGAATAACATTACAAATTATTTTATCGTCCCTGTGTAACAGTCGTTGGAATAAAATTTTACCGGTGCATAACTCTTTTCGCTTTGTGCTCCGTGTTTTTGAATGTATTTGCTTCAAATGGGTTGTTTAACCAAGCTTTATAATACCCGGAGCTGAATTTCATTCGCGCGTATGACAATTTTTTCCCCTATTTTCCTTGAAATGTATATAAAATAATTACCGAGAACGAAAAACCAGAATTAAAAATGTAGGCCTGGTATTGGCACACTGTAATTCGTACAACAAAACGGTCTGTAATTCACAGAACAGCGACGAAAATTGACAGAAATCCTCGGACTTTATCGATTCCGTTAATAAATACTTTTCCGTCGTAATAGCCAAAAATTTGTTAATTTTTGTCACTTTTATTATTAACTTTTGCGTTCAGCAATTTGTTCTCAGTTTATTATTTGTTATTAACAACGAAGGTAGTAACGTTTACATTTTTTCGTAAATTATAACTGCACTTACGAGCCTGTAGCATAAATTCTCATTACATATATACATATTTGTTAAAATATTTCTGTTCATTCTTGCATATGGCCATACGTACGTGATAAAAAGATCAGGTTGATTGAAATTCGTTCGTTAAAAATATTTATAATGCTCGTTAAAAATGTCATATACCATAAGTAACCACAGCATTGCAAAATTGGTAGATTTATGAAAATTACAAACCATTATCTTTTCCACGCGTACCATATTATTTATTTATGTTAACATCTAACTTTTTATATTCTCCGTTAATTCTATTAATTTCGTATTTTTTCTTCCCCACTGGAACTTGCTGTTCTGCGATCATTAGTCGATAAAATTCCTAGGAATGGAAGTTTCGCAAACTTCCTCTCACTGACCGAAAGAGTTTACTATGCTTCGTGTTGCATTAATTACACATTTGCCGAAATCGACAAAGATTGGATAGAGGCAACCCGCTCCGAACTCCATCGATAAAGTTAGGATCCAGCATAACGTTATTACGTAGTCGATCGTGCACTGCATTACGCCGAAGCATCTCTTGCACGGTATACACGGTTCGCCACCTTTCTGTCTATTACTCTTCACCTTGGGCCCTTAGGAAGTTGGTCAAGTCCGTGAGTGCACCCCCGGAAGCGTGCACTCGCCACCTTGCCGGAGTAACGCAATCAAGGTCGCATCGTAGCCGCAATATTAGTTCCGTGATTTATTCGATTACCGCTTACGCGATTGCGACATTCGATCAAACATTTGGCACAAAATGGTTATTTGGGACAGAGTCGGTTGAACCACGAATAAACGACCGATACCTTGACACCGAGTCAACGATGCATCACGCTATTGTCTACTTCCATTTTTTCGCTCGAGATACGTGGTATTTTAGCAGAGTAATTAATTGGACGAATATGGGTCAGTTGTCAAAAGCTAATATACTTTCGGAGGGATTTTCTAATAAAACGGGTCACCTCTGTACATATCCGGCTTTCTCGCGAATGTTGTAGTAGGAGGCTGTAGTATTGTAAAAATGTAAAATGAGTTGCTTGTTAAACGAGAGGAAAATTTTTGCGTAATACGGGCTGCATCGTGGAAACGAGTATATGAAAATGGAACAAATTTCGAATATTAAATTTGAAGCATGTGCTTAATAATGTCATACCCGAGTATTAGTTAATATTATTCTTATTTTTGGCCTCTCGGTGTATTTTATATTTTCGGGCCACTTTTAATCAGAACAAGTTATAATACGGACCGTTGTAAAATTTTGATGGTATCGTTTGCTTCTTGCTCGTGTAATAATTTGATTAGTTCCTCGTATGGTAGGTCCGCGGTGAAATTGGGATATAAAATGTTTGTTTAAAGTTAAGGGAACGCGCAGATGTCGTGAATGGTGAAAACTTTTAAATTATGCATGCCTTGTTGTCCCATATTAGCGAAATTTCGTTACAATATGACGTTTTAATGAAAATTTCGTAGGTCTTTATGTAGATTTGATACAGACTGAGGGAGGATTTTGAATGTTTTCCATTAACCTTCTTTGTTTATGAAATAACGAAATAACGTTATAACCAATTTCGGATTCAATTTCAATTTTAACGTATCGAATCTTGCATTTTTGTTTCGCTATATTGTTTAATATCCCGATAAACGATATTTAGACGAATTTAAAATTTTCGGTTCATTTTATTGGTTCATCGAAAATGTTTCAAGCGATTCGATAGAAGGGAACAATGTATTTTTATATCACAAAAATATACATAGAAGATGTCTTGTCATATACCAATTTAAAATTGCACGTTGCACGTTATTTCTGTAGTGCCCATTAATAGAGAAAATTAAATAACTGAATAAATTTATGGCAAACAACGGGTAAAGATTTAGTTTCACGTTGTCAGTGTGAAAATTCGTATGCCTAATTCCATGTACTTACCTATTGGATTAATTGATTTTGGTTAGCAGTTAGTTTTGAAGCGGTGTTCAAATTAGAACAAATCGATGTCAAACTATTTGCGGTTGCGCGTTAAATTCTACAATTTAGGGAACAGGTCATGGGCTGGTAAACTGTGTGTAACATTACTACCTCATAGTTATGTACGAAAGTAATGTAATTTCTAGTTACAATCTAATTACGCTGACTTCCAGTTTCTAGCTTTACCGCTTTTCGTTCGCTTGTCCAATAATTTCACAAGCCTATAGTTTTGCATCAATTTCTAGTACGCGGAATAAGAGAATTCTCCATTAAACCTCAAATAAAGCTTCGTAATTCGTAGTAGTTTACTCTGTATGAAATCGTATTCCTTCCATAGACCTGGCCCACCTATAAACATAGCAATATACATTCAGTACATTTAATTCCACCTTTCGAATTTTTGAAAAACTTCTTTACATTTAAAATAAGTTACCACTCGTTGTCTCTTGGAATCGATTTGGCAAAGCAATCTTTCAACGTATCTTCATCGACACATTTTCTCACCAAGGTATATCAAATTTACCTTCTCTTTGTTATCCGAAAAACGCGAAATAGATTCGTTCAACTGCACACGATGATCGCGAGAGAAAAGAAATTGTCAAAACCGTTAACACCTATTACGAGCATGGGAAAATTGCAACATCGGGGGACAACTCGGGCGCAAACCCGACACTAACGATACGCGATCGCGATTCGCACTCGTCACAGGACCGCAAAGGGTTAAAAGACACCTCTAGCGTGGACCGATCGTGGCCAACGAAATTTCCAACTGCGTACAGAGTTTGCCACTTGGTTCGGTTGCGCGTAAATGGCGGGATTTTTGCGTGACAAACGGCGCGACCGCAATTCGAGCGACACCGCGCACAGGCTGACGTTTGTCAAGCTTTCGTCCATCGAGTTATTTAGGCCGGCCTGTACTACGAGTCCACGCCGTTCCGCGTCCGTAAACCGTTCAACAATTGCGGCCCGCGCTATGAAATTTATATCCGTATTCCGCGAACATATCGGCAGGACCGCGAGGGTTCCGCGTGCGTGCACACGGCCGAACGCTCGTGACGAGTAAGCCCAATCATTTCTTCGTCTATCGACACGTAAAATTGTTCGATCGGCCGCGTATTGCATCGCGACGACACGCAGTCTCCGTCGTATTATTGCCCGCCGATAGTTTTCCACGGGTCACCACCCAAGTCCCTGACAGTGCGACCTGGCTGATCCATTACTCGGCAAATCAATTAGGACGCAGGCATGATCTGCATCGCAACGTGGGGTGAGGAGGGAGGGGAAAAAAAGTGGCGAAAACAAAGCGTTTAATCGGATTTTGCTTTATCGGCCGCACACACCGAGACCATGCCGACAAATATTTCAGGGAAACAACGGGAAACCGTGCTGCTGTCCCCCACCTATCTTTTTCCTTTTTTCCCGCCCTTTTTTTTTTTATCCTTTTACTGGTACGTACGTACACGCATACGTGTACGTGTACTCGTATGGATCGCGCGCAGGGGTACGAGCATGTGCACACGTATAGAGGGGCAGGTTGGGACGGGGGTTGTATTTCAAAAATTCTCTGCAACGCACCGGGTTATCGAGCGCGGTTTTTCCTCCCCAGCCTGTAGTTCTTCGAAAAATACCGCGGTGAAAATAGTCGCGTTATTAGCGGCTTGTCGGTTACTACTGTTCCCTGTTCAGCGATGTAATTTTTTAATTGAACAGCCTGTATCGTTGTCGGGTTTACCGGGTTCTCTTTTTTCCCGTTTTTCCCCCACGGTTATGGAGGGAACGGAATCGGCGGAATGAATCGTTGCCGCGGGATTTGAAGGGAAATCCTTTGCCACGCTGACAATCGTTTTATCAATTGAATCGTCGAGGTCATTCGCGGAACTCTCTTTTGTTGAAAAATAATGCGCGAAACAATAGTCGGTGATGGTTATAAAAGGGAAGCGATGAGCGGTGTGAACATGGCGATCGTGGAGTCTTTGGTGAGCCGATAACCATGGTTTCATGGGACGTAGCGTTAACGATTCTGGAAGCGTGAGAAACGGTACAAATGTCCACAGATTTCCATACCGACCGCCATGAAGGGGAGCGGGGTGACAGTGAACTTGTGGGATTAAACACCGTTGGAATTGCGACTCTGATATAATACGATGCTAAGTCTGACTGAACCTAAATTTGTGGAAACTTAACATCGGCCTACTCTGATTCGTAGAATCCGATAGAAATAATTCCGCAGTTGCGAGGATAAGTATGCCGGCTGTGTACGATTATTGGGTATAGAGAAGTTTCAGCTTTGCGCGACGTGATATCGGTGAGTTCGGGTTTGCGAGAACTGCATTCGCGAAACTCGATGTGAGTAACTTCGCTTAATAAACGGCGCATCCGTGCATCTTCGATTATGAGAGTTTCAGAGCTCGCGAGACTTTTCTGCATGTTTCGGATCTTTTTCATTGTCGAGACAGACGATTGTCGCTGTGAGATTTTTTGAAATTTATCAAATTTCGATTCGCGGATGTTTCTCGGTGTTTATGGATATTTCCAAGCTTTTGCCGTTCTTCGAAGCTAGAATTCTATAAACGCTGGAAATTTCTGAAATCTCTGATACTGCTGGTATTTCTAAGTTCCTCTAAATTCCTTTCCTATACTCTTGAAACGCCTCTAATTTCTGGAATTTCACAAATCTGTCTGCGGGATGAGCTAGGTTTAATAATTCAGAGCTAGCTTGAAATTTTTCTCTCCCTCGAATTCATAGAATTTTTACCGACTACTGTCGTGGTCCAAGAGTTCGGAGCATCCTCTATCGTAAAATGAAACGTATCAAAACGTCAGTTTCGGTTCTTCAATTTTTAACGAGAAATTCTAATCCGCAAATTTAAATCTCTACAAGTTGCGTAAGTAATAGATATTTATGGTGTTTGTCTCGTGAACTTTATTTTCTTGAACGTAGATCGTTGATTTCACGCGAGTCATCTATTTCACAGGACAGCTATATAATTTCGATCTTCGATTAATTCAAATAAAATCGTCACTCGAGACTGTCGTTTAAGCTTTCCATCGGGACACGATGGCAATTTCGATTCGTGTTACCAAATAAAAATACAGCGAAACAATTGCAGTTGCAAACAAGTGTAACAATTCCATAGAGTCTCCTGATATGATCAAAAATATAAATACAAAGTATTTCATCGTATATCTTACATTTTTATTGTGCCCAATATGTTAGCCTGCGACTCTCGTTCGTATCACGATATCTACAAGTTTGACCATACCATTCATCGATATCTGATTTAATGGATATTTCTTTCTATAACCCGTACCGTATCAATCTAGCTCTCTATATATTGCGCACGATTTGTTATCTTGCCAGTATCACGGGCGCAAAATTGGGCGAGAGACCGAGGTAAATCACAGGCATGAAGGTACAGTCCTGTCGTGGTGGAAAGTTTTCATCCTCGAGGTAAACTTTTACGATACTTACCCGCTGACTTCTTTACGACTTCCCATAGTAGGTTACTCTTCTATGCACAGAGACTCCGCTACGAAACAATGATAACTGCCAAAATTTGTCACGTGTAAGTGGCATCTGCGCTAAAGATCCTCTAGGATGGAACTCGATCTTCCCGTTGATCACGCATGAAACCGCGCCACTGACGAGAAGGGTCGAACCATAAATTTTTATGGGTAGCAGGTTCATCGCTTCCGAGGACGAATAAAAGAAGAAGAGAGTTAAAGACGATCGATGACGCAGCAGGTGATGATCTGAAGTTCCAGTTGCCACGAATCTGTTGTTTCTCTTCACCATGAAACTTATTTATCAATCTATTGGCAGTAACACGATTATATTTCTCGCTCGTTCGGGATTTCTCGTTTGTAAATTACGGAAAAATAATTTTATATTCGTAGGGGAAAAAATTTATTTTCTTTATAGGAAGATTCACATTGTCGTATAATTATAGCTGATGATCCGAAGTTTGAGTTGCCATGAATCTGTTGTTTCTCTTCATCCGTTATTCGTGAAACTTATTCATCAATCTATCGGCTGTAACAGGATTATATTTCTCGCTCGTTCAGGATTTTTCGTTTGTAAATTACGGAAAAATAATTTTATATTCGTAGGGGAAAAAATTTATTTTCTTTATAGGAAGATTCACATTGTCGTATAATTATAGCTGATGATCCGAAGTTTGAGTTGCCATGAATCTGTTGTTTCTCTTCATCCGTTATTCGTGAAACTTATTCATCAATCTATCGGCTGTAACAGGATTATATTTCTCGCTCGTTCAGGATTTTTCGTTTGTAAATTACGGAAAAATAATTTTATATTCGTAGGGGAAAAAATTTATTTTCTTTGTAGGAAGATTCACATTGTCGTTTAATTATGTCACTTTCAAAGTCACGCTGATTGCAACACTCTGGAAGATACTCGTGAAAGTAACGATGAATCTTAATTACGAAACAGCTAGTGGTCCTTCAGAGACAATGTTCCACGTTTCCTTTGTGTTTTCAAAACGCTTCGGGTTGCCGCTTTTTAGCGCGTAACGTGACAGGTGAACAACGATTTTTAATTGTTGCATTCACGTCCTCGTTTTTCGCGGACATATTTTGATACCGCGGTTTACCGTGTTCTTCAGAATTTTTTTTCGCCCCGCCGGTAGAGGAAACGCACCGTGGAGGAGGTTTCTCATTAAACTTGGTGTTATTGAAATTTTTATGCGTTCTGCTTTACCGTTTCTTGTTAGCGCAGGATTGTTTCTTGTTGCCAGGTCAACACTGACGTCCGGGGTCGTTAATGAGAACGCAAAGCAATCGTTGAAATCCTACGGTATAATAATAATGTTCTCTGCCTAAACGAGAAAGCCTCACAAATGAAGCCAAATTTCGTGGTAATGATCGAGGAAGTTTAAGCATTCGCAAGATGAATGCCGGAAAAAAGATGCATTTTAATGTATCCTAGTCGGGCCACGAATTCATTTTTCTCTGTATAATTTATTCCGTCTTTTACTCCTTATATAAAATCTGCGAATCACGTGAAGTTTCGTTAATCGGGGTAACGAAATTTCACTCGAAGGGAGTATTTATAACAAATATTGAAAATTTAAATCAACGAAGGAATCTCGGAGCAACGAAATTAGTCTCGATAGGGGTATTTATAACGAATATTGAAAATTTAAATAGACGAAGGAATTTCTCGAGTATCCGCTTGAAAATTATGTTAATTCCTTCGTGACTTATTCCCCAGTTGCGCGGATGGAATCAATTGTAATAATATCAGGCGATATTAGTTTATGGGCAATTCGATTTATTCATTTGAAAAGGTTTGTGGAGTATTAACTCGATCGTTAGAGGTTTCCCAGAGCAAACCGTGGACTATTTGGAAATTGATTCCAACGTTTCATCAGCATTGCAGTTAGCCTCATCAGATCTCATCAGCCATTGCTATTAAATTACATCCTCTTGCATGTTGATTAGCATCAATTAATACACCAATTTCCCCTGATTAGAATCGATCATTGAAGAGTTTTCGTTTAAGGTGTTGTAAAATACTTCTCCAATGTTACCCTTTAATCGTCAGTTTCTCTTATTCGAAATTCTTCTTACCGTATTTCAATGTGACGCTTTTATCGCGATATTGATCTTCCAATTAGCGAATCGTCGTAATGGTGATTTTTAAAATGTCAGAGTATTTGAAGAAGGTTGGACAAACACGAAGAGAAGAGAAGAGAAAAAACGGGAGAAAATTTAGATACCTGTTGAAAGGTGCAAAGTAACGTTACATTGTATACTGCTAAAAGGAAAATGAGGTTCGCGATTCATGATCTGCACACCGCATGCTAAAATTTTATTCATAGGTACAAGAACAGAGAGTTATGGCCGCAGTTTCTGAATTAAGCACGTCTAGCCTTCGTGGCTGTTTCCGCATACATTGACTCTCGTTGTATTTTTTAAGTTCAAGCTCGACTCATTTCGTAGCACGAGCTTTAACCCTTTCGCTCCCAGCAGAAGACGGTTTGTTGTTAAAAATGCCACGGAGTAAATAGAAGAATGTAAGGTCTCTTTCCAGATGCTTCCGTTCTTTTCGAGACATTTAACCTAAACGTAAATTTTATTTCGAAATGTCTCTAATAATTCCGCGATACATTAAACGCAAGCGTCTCGGTACAAAAACCGGATTGTGTTTCTGGCCGAATAATCGTCCGGAAAGATTCCTTGCACGTCCGACCAATCGACCTAAATCGACCCAGGGGATAGAGATCGATAATGCAACAAAACATCAACTGCTGTAAGACCTCTGAACATGGATGCATTCCGTGTAACAAGCGCACCTGAGGTGCAACCGACCAACAATTTACTTCCCTCGCAAATCTAATCCCTACGACCTCGCCCTAAGCACTCGCAGTCCGTTCTCCATTTCCTCGTCCTTCGCCAAACGACGTCCATCGGTTGTAGAAAAACAACGGTTATCGTTGGTACCGGCCCGGTTACAGCCGTGTAATCCCGAGCTCTCGAATTTCAGCTTGATTTAAGTTGTCACGCGCAGGTACGTGGCAGGGACCAGACGCGAGGGCCCCTGTATGCTGCTTTAAATCGTGCCAAAGATACATGTACCTACCACAGGCAGTCGTCGTCGTGAGCGCATATCTCGAAACCATTAAAATGGATTTATCCGATTTTGCTTCCCTATCCCGCGATTCCGAGCGCTCGTCCTCGCGCGTGCACGCGTTTATAGCTGCAAAATTTCCTTCCCTTTTCATGCACTCGCACGTTCCATCTCGATCGCGCTCAGCCAACCCCGAGGAACACGGTCAGCCAAAATCGATAGGGCGGATTGTTTCACGAGAACAGGATATCGAACAACCGTCGACGCCCACGGATCACGCGATTTCGACCATGTTTCCTTCGCGTTTCACCCGTCATCGTGCAGAAATTATAAACCCGACGAGTCGCGCCGTGTGTCCGATGTTCCGATGTTAGGGTTAATCGGTCACGCTGGAACTAGGCATATGTACAAGAAGATGCAGAACGTTGGGAGTCTTGGATGGCGCAAAGACAGACTCGTTTGGTTAATGGCACAGAAGAGAGGACTTGTTGAATCTAGGCTCGTGCGTTAGATATCGACGAGCATTAATTCGGACCAGATGTAAATTTGATGGGTACAAATGGAACTTTGACGAAGCTAAATTGAAACCAGTTCACGGCTTTGGTAAATAGTTAGAACGTAATTTTGAGGTAAATTAATTCTGAAAATGGTTAATCCTTGTTCATCTTGGAAATAGTTGCGGGCTAGTTTCAAGTGGAACTAGAGCGAAGTAAAATATAGCCACGGTATCAGAGAAAATTTTTATACGATATCGATTAACAATTATGAACTGACGAATATTTCGTTTTTCGTAAATAACGTTAAAATGTTCGTTAATAAGGTTAATCGATGATCAGGTAGGATGCTAGTCGAATTGTCAGCTAAGAATGTTTTTATATCGTAGATTTTGTACGTCCGTTTAATATGACAGTTTAAAACGTTGAACTCTGGTTTAATTAACGAAGAGGATGAATGTGAATGAAAATAATGGTTGTTTTAGAGGCACGGCATTCTGGAGTAGACGTTGTGGTTCAATGAAGTTTCCGGAAAAGTGTAAATAATCATCTGAAGCTCAAAACTGCAACCTTGCCAGGAAACTGCTTGTATTAATCCTCCCAGACTTTGCATGTTGCAATATCCATTTCGCAATACTAACTTTGTGCGCGATACCAAAGTTTCCAAGTTCTAATTAGAATTTCGACTTTTTCTGCCCGTAAACGATTCAAATGAAACTCCTGGGGTACTCGGCCGTGGAAATTCTCAATCTCGAAAGTAGCTAGGAAGACGCGTCCCTGTCACAATACTAATGCACCCCTCCGTTACCTCCACAGATGCATTACAATCGGCTACTGTCACGAATAGTAATATTTCTTTTACTAAAAACTAAACTATGCATGTCACATACAGGTAGTCCTTCTATAACACGGCATTCTATAACACGGTTTCATTATAACACGATTCATAAATTGCGGGAACCCTCCTATAACGCGGCATCCTATAACACGGTTTCGCTCTAACACGATAAGAAAATTGCAAAAACCTTTGTACAACACTGTACTTCTACATGAGCAGTGACGACGAAGAAATTTATTAAATTAAAGCTGCGTTAAATTAAAATAATATTTTTGTCTTTTTTTTTGTGTTGTACATACATTTATATTTTTAATAAAAATTAAGTTGTTTATGTAGAATTAAAAAGAAATTTGTTTTTAGTAAGTTTTCGGAACGTAACCTCACTCTTTTTACTGCGTCTGGGTCTCATACAACACGGTTTCACACAACACGACATTTTCTGGGAACCTGTCTATCGTGTTATAGGAGGGTTACCTATATATATATATATAGCTGTACAGTTTTCTTTGATGAATCAAACTCTATGAAATTTTCTCGAGGAATCGATCTTGCTAATTTTCAGAAGACTATTCTCAGGTTCATCCATTTCCAGATTGTACCAATAACACTGTTCAACGCGAATTTTAATTCGTAATATCCATTGACAAGGAGAGTGCAAGTCCTTCGGGTCACCTGTTTAATTGAAATTTTGTAGGTTTGTAGATTTCATCATGCAGTGCAAGAATATATACCATTATACCCGCCACTACGCAATAGTTTTTAAGATATTTACGATTAAAGTTTTATTATTTCTGTAACTATAGATTTATTTGCCATGGTTTTCATATAGTGCTGTGACTTAGGCAAGAATGGCCCTGCAGCATAGGAACTTTCGGGTGTTGCTGTTAGGCTACAACACCCCTTCAAAACCATCTGAAATAAATCTGTAGTTAAAGAAGTAATAAAACTTTAAAACCATAATTGTAAATATCTCAAAAACTATTGAATAGTGGCGGAGATAATGCTATATACTCTTGAACTGCATGGCGAAATCTACAAACCTACAAAGTTTCAATTAAATCGGTGACGCGAAGGACTTGCAATCTCTTTGTGAGTAATTTTTGTAGAGTTTGTTTTCCTGAAAACGAATTCCGTAATCGAAATCGCTCGTTTCTCAGTACCAAGTACAATGGAGCTAACATATATTAGTCTACGATTAAGAAAATACAATTTTGCTATAAAATTTCGGAAAATTGACAAAGTTCGATAGAAACTTTGAAAATTTACTATAGATAGCAAATATTTTAAGTTTAGAGCGTACCTCTTTGCTTAGGTATCGTTTTCAAGAAATTATTCTTTGGAAAACGACACCAGTTACCAGGTCTCGCCACGTGGAGGTGGCTACGCATCGAGACCCAGGGTGATAAGTTAATTTCAATTACGGATTCGTGTTCCGGAGAATTCTGCAAGAATCGTCTAACGGATGTTACAGATTAGGGAAAAAGTTAAAATTTGTCGGACAGTGTAAGCGTGACAAGACGGTTACGAGGACCACGGATGGAATTTACGACAGAATAGCGAATTTTCAATACCGGCGATACCGCGGTCAGCCGCGCAGAACGATTCAAAAATATTTTCTACGAGCGAACGCTTTGGCCTCGTTCCAATGTAATTAGCAGTATTTTCGCGCGAAGTGGCTTTCGACGGTATCGCAAATATTCCCCCGTTTTCTCTGATTTTGGCACGGGGGTGGATCGAGCTATTTTTTTCATTTGCCCTCACCCCGTCCACCCTCGTCTCTCTGTTCGTCGTAGCTTATTAAAAGTCGAGCAGCATTTATTATTCCCGAGAAAATCTTGCTCTAGCTGGCGTGGATCTTGCATGGCTCGCAGCAGTCTCCCGAATTTCGGACGATTACCGTTTCGCATGAAATTCGTAACGTTTGGAAGTAATCCAGCTGAACCGGTTACTCGAATTTCGTGGGAATCCCACGTTCCTGGCAAATTATGTAAGAACCGCATGAAATACGGCTACCAACTGGAAACGGGTTAACGCTCGTGCGACGAACCATTATTCGTCGATTTGGAAAAGCATTCGGCTGTTATCCGAGAACGCGCGATGCCTTGCAAATTGTCACGTCCCTGCCGCGGTTATTCCCTTAATTTCTCTCCCTCGTGTTTGCTTCATTTTTAGCTCGTCGCCGGGGTAATAGGTCGAGACAGCCTAAATTCCGTTCGAATATACGATATTTGAATCGTTGGCCGGGAAAATAGTCGTAGTTTCGGAAAGGACGATGAAAGTTTCGATGTCAGAAATTGGAAACTACCTTATACGATATTCGATACGAAGATCCAGGGTTTCGGCTAATTGTTCCCCTCTCCTGTATTTATGCCATTGCGTCAAAGACGTATTTGCATGTCGATGGTATTGTTAAATGTAAACTGAACGCGAAACGACGAAGGGTAATTTTATCTCGTTTCGAGAAATCGGGAAACTACGAAGTAACTTTCAATGACATTTGAAATTGGGGGAAGAAATGGCAGGGTAGTTTAGTTCGAATTTATTCGTTAATGCTATGGTTGCTCGTTGCGATAGGAATTTTAATCGAAATTAAATATTCCGCGGCGAAGTCTGTGAAAATTTGTGATATTCTGTAAATTGTGTAAATACTTGGTGAAATTCGCGGTGGAGCACAGTGTATCCGACGTTCCTTGATGCAACGTTTGGTTATCGTGCTTGGTCGGAAAGCTACGATGCCGGCTGTTGTGTACGTCAGCGCTGGCTGTGACACGAGATTATTCTTCTATTGGAAGGCCCTATCGCGATCGGGGGGCAGTCATTAAATCAATGTAACAAGTTTTCGAGCGAAGCATTATCGCGAAGGCGATCGGATGAAATGCATTTGTTCGTGATGGATTCGTCTTTCCATCGGGACCCTGGGAAACGACGTTAGAAATAGTACAAAGAGCTGCAACTTTATTTGCAGCGCCGACAGCTAGCTAGCAAATGGAATAACAAACTTGGAGAATCGAATTCAACGTCACTTTTCTACCTAGACGTTCTTTTCCCCGTCTTGCTGCCTGCGAATTTTCCATGGAAAATTTTTGAATTGCCTTCGCAACTTGACGAACCTTGCTTCTTTTCTACCATGTTTCGTCGCTTGTCTGGCAGATGCGAGAGTGGTGGAAACAACTCGATAAAATGCTTCTAAAACGGGATCTCTTAAAATGAAATATTCGATTTCCTCATTAGGAGTAATTAGCGTGCTTAATTCTCGGAAATTTCGTTTACGGAAGTACCTTCGATGTCGTGGCAGTATAACAGCATTATGATCTTTTATTCCGGTAATTTTATTTCACTCGTATTTTATTCAATCGTAATTCAATTTTTAGGTAAAGTAATTCTGAAGAAATTCACGTTTTGTTTTCTTAGTCCGTAGAATATCTTTTTGCAGGATATTGTAGGGTATTACTATCGGAAGAAGTAATTTCAATGGGAATAAAAATATTTCGAATAATTGAAGGAAATAGAATATCCCGCTTTCTCTTACTCGTTCTATGAAATTAAATACCGAATAAAATTCTCCATTATACATTCGGAATACAGCACAACGAAATTTCAGTTCTGCGTGCTACGAAAGAATTTTCGTATGCTATATCAATTTGAAACCAATCTAATCTCGACTTGTAAATTATTAAATAAAACGAATATAATATAAAATAGCACATACGCTCATTATCGATTCATACAGTACATTATCGCTCGAGATATTAATAATTGACAAAACAGTACTGGGTGCAGCTATCATCATAGTACAGTAGCCTTTTCTATTAATTTGTTCACTGATGATTTAAATTCCGCAGCAATTATGGAATAATCAATATATAGATCAGTTATGGCAAGAGATATTTACAATTGGCCGTACGGTACTTAGTATATCCATCAATAGAGCACTGTAGCCGTTGGATTAATCTGTTCACCGATGATTTAAAAATTCTATAACAATTCTAGAATGACAAAAGACAGATCCATTATCGCGAAACCCTTCGACTGGCTGTATCGATTTTCAAAATCATCGGAAAAAGTTAAAAGTGAAAGAGGGTAGAATGAATGGTTTAAATAGGGGTGCAAGAGCGTGGGTGAGTCAGTCTAATTGTAAGACAGTTTCGGTTTAAGTGTGTGCAAAGACGGGTTGCAAGGACAGTCCATCAGTTGCAGTCTATTAATTACAGTTTTTACCAAAAGGTCATTCCATTTATAAGCTTATTTTATTCTATTAACCCATTTGCATCCAAGCGCGGAATATTCCGCGAGCCACCGACAGTCGTCTATCACCGAGCGCGGAATATTCCGCAAGCCACCGACAGTCGTCTATCACCGAGCGCGGAATAATCCGCGAGCTGATTTTTTCCATTACCAGTTACTGAATATTCTTCATATGCCACAGATCACGTTTAATCCCTTTTGTGAGCATCTCGTCTACATCGGTTCGTTATATTCTTAACAAGTTTTACTTTTATTGTGAAGATCCTTTTAACTGCCATTATGAGTACGTGCTGATACGCGCGCGGAGATACGGGCAAGTCGTCAGTTGAACGTCGCTGATGCCTGAACACGGCACCTTAAGTAGAGCCATGATGCAAATGGGTTAAGAAGCCAACAATACTATCTTAAGTCAATCCACCCAAATACGGATCCCACGTATATATTCTACATAACGGAATCTCGTATCTAAATGAACTCGACGTCGAGTTAAAAATTCCATATACCAAACTGTGAACTGACCCTGATAATTAACGCGGAATCCGGTTTCGTCACGGTGCGAAACTTTCGAAAGTCATCTCTGTCCATGAATTTTCATTAGACTTGGTTCTCGAAAGAAGAGTCATCTTCATCATAGTCGACGAGGTACATGGTGGACGATATTCGCTGTCTTCCCGTAATTCCTGGCACGCCGAAATCCTTCACTTTTCGCCGGCGTTAAATGAAAATTCGACGAGCGTGAATCCGGGAGAATGGAAAATGGCAGATATTAATTCACGATTTTATTGATTTTGTCTGAAACGTACGCGCCCCGGCATGGCGGTGTACACGTAGCAGCCACCAGGAAGGATGACAGATATTAAGCGATCGACTTCCTGCGGGCTCACAAAAGGCAGCCTATGCAAGCCTTCCTCCGCATACATCGAGTGCAGCTAGTCGCTTAATCAAATACGTGGAATCCAATCGAGTCGATCTCGCCATCGCTGCTAAATTCTCCTACGCGAGCACGCGTCTACGACTTTATCGCGTTAACGAGCTTTCGATCCCGGACCAATCGCACCTCGCTCTGTTCCTCGCCGATTTTCCTATTTTGTCCCCGGGCCTGCGCTTCTTTGTCACGGAAAATCGAGTAATTTCAATCTCCCGATTATGTTTTTTCCTCCTATTTTTATCTCCAATCACTGTCTTTATCGAGGCTCTTTCTGGAGGAATGGGCAAGTAGGATTTGGACAATTTTGGCGTGGATTAAGGACATTTTTAAAGAAAACACACATTAATTTAAATCCTGTCAGAAGTTTTGGGTTTAACGAAGTAATGGGGAGTTGAACGTTATATTTATTTTAACCCTTTCGCTACCAGCGTCACATATATGTGACGACCTGATTTTCTTATCTGAGCTCGGCGTCACAAATACGTGACGGGTGTTCATTATCAGTTTATGATAATTGTTTGCACCAAATCTTGTCGCACACAGACTGGTTATGTTATAAAACAAAAAATAGATACAGGATGTTATTGGTCTGGCGACAATTACTTTTTTAAAAAAGATCTGGGCATCACAAATTTATGCTACGTGTTCTTTATCAATATTTTTTAATTGGTTGCACTAAGTGGTGCCGCAAGTATATTAGCCGAGTTATATGTAGAGTTTTTATTTTGCTTTTCCTTTCCAATTTTATTCATTTCCTTTTAATCAAATGTGTCACATATATGTGACGACGGGCTACCAAAGGAATTATCTATCTATAGCCCAGTGTCACTTATGTGTGTCGACTTGTAAAATTGCTAATTTCATTTAGTTAGAACGTTATAGATACATCCCACGAAAATAAATGACAATTGGTATCATATTTAAATAATAAGACGTCTGGGCTGTGGTGGCGGTTTTTCTCCTGAGGCTCTGGTAGCGAAAGGGTTAATTGTAATATATTTAATTTTAGTTTGAGAAATATACGAAGGATCGAAAAATCTCTTTCATCCGTATTTTAGGATTTTTCCGTTATTATTCTGTTTCGCGCTATTCTTGAAAAATTATCCTTCCCGTAGTAACCATCCCGAAGAAACGTTTTCGTTTATTTTTCGTTAACCCTAGACCTACCAAAGGGGTCAAAATGATTTGTTTTAGACTGTTTATCTTTACAATTGTTGGGAGTAAGTATTTGCTTTTGACAAAATTAACCCTCATCGAACGAATGTCGCCATACTCACGACATTATAAATCTTCTCGAAAAATGGAATTGCCGCCATATTTCAGGAAATCTGTTAGGAAACACGTAATTATTGCGATACTTGTACTAAAAAAAACCTGGTATTCACGTAGGGGACTGTTGTTAGAATTACCACACCCAAAAAAATACAAGTAATTTTGTATAAATATATTGTTAACCCTTTGCACTCGAGGGGCGCTCTACAGTCGCCATTTGATAAAATTTCGAAGTTCGATATTCATGAATATGTCAAATTTCAGATAATGTAACGGTGTGCGAGGTATCGAAATCAAATAATTCTACGTGTTAATTATTATACGATTTTTTATTCACTGCTCAGAAAAATATCGTCAGCTTTGTAACAGAAAATCTTTTAACTCCTATCCTTCTTTGGCCAAAAAATCGTCGAGTGCAAAGGGTTAATCTGTAAAAAATAAATTTATAAATGTGTACAAATCTATACATTACATACACGCATCTATTCGTTTATTTCAACTCCCATTATTTTTCCGAAATTTTCACTTCAGTATCCTTTTGTATGGACGTATCTGTTCATACACTACCTATTATTACTGAAAGTTTCCGTAAAATTCGATAAAGCGATATTAATTATACACCTTTTCTCGCTCTGGAAATAAAGCACTTAATTTCTTAAAAATCCGTCGACCGACTGGTCATTGTTCTAGAAAAATGCGCTCGTTCGTTAAGGGTTAATATTGCTTTGTATTCGTCTTGTGATCGTAATCACGTATGCTCTGTTATTTCCATTGCACTGCTTTGCTTGTCATTCACAGTGTATATCGCGTTTCGGTACTCGTCACGGATCGATAGTTCTATCGTTAAGATAAAACGGCTGGAATAGAAGTTAGGTACGGAAGGTTCAGCGTTCCCGATAAAAAGGTAGGAATGGCAGGACCGAAGAAAATCATTATTCATCGAATCTTGGTTTCCAGCTGAACACGGAGTCAGTGATTTGCTCGGTTTACCAGTTCGTCCGTGCTTTCAGTGGAAAAAACAAACCCGTCCCTTTAGCCGCTTTGAACCAAGTCCACGTGTAGTCGTGTTTGTGTTTCCCCGTTTGTCTTCGAATCTCGTGCAGATTTTTTTCTCTGCAAATTTTCCCGTCCATGCTCGCAAACATTGATTCACCTTTGCGACCGACTCGTCAGCGTCCAATCCCGATCACCTCGCCGTATCATAAGCGTGCTTAATTCTCGGCTGGAAAAGCTTGCTCGATTTAAACCCGGTTCTCCGGATCTTCCCCTTTTGCCGTCGTCTTCCTATAATTCCGATCCCCATTTTCTTTTTCTCCTCTCGAACCTCCCTATTCGTATCCATTCCTCTCGTGTCTTTTTATTCTCCCTGTCTCCCTTCCCTTCGATTTTCCCTCTTCTTTACCCTTGCTTTTCCTCCTCTCTTCTTTCTCAGCTTTCTGTCTTTCTCCTCGACTTTGTTACATTTTTAACTGAAAATCCTCGTGTTCCCCCCTTGCCGGCGAGCTTACGGGAACATAAACTTATAAAAGTATGGTGACGCGCTCAGTGGAAGCGAAGCGAAAGTTGAAGGACTGGCGGAACTGTTTCAACTTCCACGAATGGTTTCGTCATTTCCATATTCACGGGCGAAATGGTTTACTCTCGTATCGAATATATCGCAAATATTTCGCGATTAACGCGATTCCTCTCGTTTACCCGCGCAGAAATTCGTCACGGCTTAAAATCATAGTTGGTAATATTGTTTAATATACCGTGATATTTTGCTCGGAAATAATTAATCCGAATGTCACGGGAAGAAAATTCTGTCCGGATAAACGTATACAACTTCGGTTTCCATTTTAATTTCCACGATTTTTGTTTGTCGCATTATCCCTGTCAATTTGCTCTCGTCAACTTTGGAAAACGGATTCATCTGTGGTGCATATTTGTTTACCCGGGTTATGTTTGTACGATTATGAATTAATTTAGTCGATTTATTTCTCGATACCCGTAACTGTGCTTGCCAATTTCGCGACTCCCTTCGATGTACTTGTTAAGATTAAAAATGTATCGAGAGCGTATTTTCACATATTTCGGTTTGTAAATAGGTTTGCAAATCTTCAGATATCCTCTACACGTGTACATACAGGAAAACTAGTACCCCCAAAATGTGCCCCCTCGAAACCATTCAAATCCGCTTTAAAATTTTTCGTTATGCTTAACAATAAATGCGTAAACCTACTTAAAATCAGTATTTAATGAGCCACCCTGTATATATCTACTGTCAATAAGGTATACGTTGATCGAACGCGTAATGCCTCAATTTAAACGACGTTTATGATGAAAACTAACGTCGAAACACCATTTCCGAGTTACACCCGAGCTCTCGTATCTCCTGCCTTAGTATGCACAGATCATGCGTCCAGAACGATCCAAGTCGGTATAAAGAACGAGGATGATCTTTCAAGCCCCCCCTCTTTCGCGATAAGATCCATAACAGCTTACAGATAAGAGGCATCATTTCGCATCGATACATCTTGTCGCGTGTTCCGCGAATAATAAAAATGGAGGACGTCGCGCAGGAAACAAGCTTTACGTTCGTACATACAACGAACGTGATTTATTCGTCGTCACGTGGCCGATAAATATTCGATGCACGACGTCGAAGTTTGAAGCATTACGACGGCCCGTTGCGTGGATGCGCGTGATTTACTCCCTCTGCCCTGAGATCTGAATTTTACGAGTAACCCCATAACTTTTCAACCAGCCGCCGATCTTACGAATGCGTCCCTCGAGTCCCGGCTAACGCTACGGCCCTGCAACTTCCGGCAGCCGCCCTTCGATCCTTTCGTCGATCACGGAACGCGGTAATTGGCGAACACGGAACAAATTTTTATAAGCGTTCCGTCTCGAGAAGCCGTCCCTTTTTCGCGTACCCTTATTCCCAACAGCGACGTCTGATCTCGTCTTGTCCACCTTTTCCTTCGCACGCGAATTATGCACGAGAAATTCTTCCCTTAAGGACGACTTCGAGACTCGGATGCGAGGACCAGGTTGGAAGAATTTGATTAAAAGTTGCGAATTTTAAGTCGAACTCGGCCAAGGGGTAATTTAGATAGTGGATCGATTGCGAAATTCGGAAGTGAAACTGGACCGAGACTTTGGAATACTTGATCGGCGAATAGATCCTCGCAGTTGATAGAAACGAGAAGTTCTTTTCGGTGTTCTTCGAGTATTTCTGTTAACGGTGAATTGCTCTCTGCAGTGCTCCTTTGTCCCGTTCGTCTATATTTCTGTAATTCGTTCAACGAGAACTGGCAGAGAGTACGAACAATTGCATGCGAAGGGCGCGTGATCGGAACAGGGTTGGAACATTATTTTTCTAACCCCTGCACGCAAGGGCCATCAAGAAGGGTACTTAATTCCCCCATCAACATCGATGATTGCTAGTGCGAGAGGACTGCGAGAAAGTTCTGGAAGCTTCGATTAAAGGCTTTAGACGCTTCTTTTAACGCTTTATTTAAATTAATAAATAACTTCTTCGCTCGTCCCGCCATTGTCGTCGTTATTTATATATTACCGCTCGTCGGCCATTGTTATTTCGCCAGTATATTGTTTTCCATTACTACTCATCGGCCCTCGCCGAGGCGCGGATAACAGGCTACGCGACTACTTAGCTCACTAGCTATACTCTCAGGACTCTTTGTGGACTTGCTCAATTTTTAGTATCACTTGCAATACTGACGATCATTTTCTCACGCGTTACGTTCAAGATCTCGTCGTATCCTATCTGCAAATAAAACTACCAACCCTTTGCACTCTACAATTTTTTGGCTAGAGAAGAGTAGGAAATCAAAGATTCTCCATTAAAAAACTGAGGATACTTTTTTGAGCAGTAAATAAAGAATCGTATAATAATAGAATTGTAGAATTATTTGATTTCGATACACTGTTACATTACATTAAATTTGATATATTAATTGATATCGATCTTCCAAATTTTATGAAATGGTTACTGAGGGTCACCTCTCGAGTGCGAAGGGTTAATCCGATATACGAAACCTGGAACATTATACAGATCTGCTACATCTTGCCATCCATATTTAACTTTCGACATTTTTGAAATATTTCCCTCTATTAACGGCGCAAAATGGACGAAAGGGTAGGATTAGCGCGAAGTTTGAAGAGTGAAAAGTTGAGAGTACATATATACGTAGTTGCCAGTATGCGTATCAGTCTTAAAGTGAATTTTCCTAAGTTAAACTTCTAAGTAAGTTCTTTCGGCACGAGTTTAGAAGACGAGTCAACGGAATCGAGTTTTAGAAAGAGAGTCTACCACCAGGGACAAGGTAAGATCCACGCAAGTGACTCGGAAGTACAGAAGTTGAGCGTATTTGCTGCACCGATCTTTACACAACGCTTAGGCATATGAAACTCCGATGAAATCTGAAATATAACGATAGAAAGTTCCTCGATACATGTAATTACCAATTCCGCGACAAGGAGCTTAAACGGATTATCGCGAAAGTCGGGAAAAATTGATTAAAAATTATTCGAAACCTCGGTACCACGCCCAGTGACTTCGTGACGCTGAAGACGTTACTTTGTAACATATTTTCGAGATGAGATCCGTTTTTGCATTTAGTACTTAAACTTTCGAATCGGGACCTCACACTCTCTTACTCGCCCAACTTTCACACTTGCACTTTCGGACATTCGGGATGCACGAACTTCTAGGCAACTTCCAACGCTGAGCCACTAGACCTCGAACATTAGCATTTTATATTTTGCGCTCGTTACTCTAGATGAGCGTGAACGCCGGTTTAATCAAAGCTTTGATGGAGCTTTCCGCTGCATATGCGTAACAGTGCAAATTAAAGGTATCGTTTTCATATTTACTTCACCTTGGCAAGTTGCTCTTTTCCCCTAGTTTATTCACGCAAGCTTTAACATTTTATTGTATTATTTTATTGTAACCATTATTCTCGCGCTTATGTTACAATTAAAGGTTTTGTTCAAAATTAAACTGTGCAATTTTATTTTACTCCCCGTTTTATTAAATCGATTATTCGCATCCTAGCATTGTGTGTTGTGTATCTCCCCTTCCTTAAAATAACACGTTAAAGTGACGTTAAAATACAGGAAACGCACAATTCACGGTTGATTATATAATTGGCGATATTAATAAATCGGGTTAAACAGGCGGAAGTCTGGAGAAAGGAAACAATGAGAAAAAGAGGCCAAGATTATACAATCACCGGGGTGACACCGAGCACCCCTGGAATCTCCCGATAAAATAAATTCCAGCAATAGAGAAGTATCCCGTATAATGACCCCGCTAAGTCTCATTTCCAGGCGACGCGACAGGGGACAATAAAAAGAGGGTGAAAGAAACAAAAGACGAGTGGAGGGGGCGGAGACAGTATCCGTGGAGCGATCGGAGGGAAATGAAATTTAAAAGGGTGTCATCAGTTCTGATCGCATTTTCCTGTCCCGTAGCGATCAAAGCGTTCCTTTCACGACGTTCCTCTTTTCCTTCTTACCGTATCGAAAAGGGGGCACTTCCGGCGAAAAGGGAAAAAGGGAGGAAAGAGGGGGAAAAGGGAAAAAGGAGACACGTAGCCGCCAATTTCCATCTGTCGGAGCTGCGTCTCGTTTTAAAGTCGTTGGAGTGTACAGCGGCGATAACGTTACGTCGATTTCCTTCGCGTTTTCTATCGTCGGCCGAGGAACGGGGCACAGAACCGTGCAGGTATATATTTGCCAGGCATATTTGCGAGAAAATAGAACGCGAATCAACGTCTAACGGCCATTTACGTCGAACAGGGACAAGGCTGGCGGGGTCCGGGCAGAGCCAGGGGTTGAGGAACGTAGTCGTCGCTGTTGTCGTCGCGTAGCCACTCGAGTAGCAGTCGAGTTCCAAAAGCTAAAAGGGGTGACGAGGTAGGGAGACAGGTCTTGGGCGATGCAGCGGAGGAAAGGAGAGATTCGGGGCAGACGCGGAAAGGGGGGCGAGTGGCTGGCAAGGAAGGCAGAACAGATGGAGAAAGAGAGCGAGAGAGAGGAGGAAGGAGAGAAAAAAACAACGAGTACATCTTTCCTCTCAACTTCTTCGGTGTACCGTGTGTATCCTCTCGAGCAGCGCCCAGGGAATTTAATTCCATTTTCAATTTACCTAAACCTCCTTACGCAAACTCGGCTGCTCGGTCCTCGAGTACCTCTGGACTTCCCTCTTTTACTCCTTGTCGCGGCGTTCTTCCCTTACCGTCCACGAGTGCTGCCGCCCTTATTTCGTCCCGCTTCCTCCGATACCCTCCGCCGCCGTCTGACTTCTTTCCATTCGAGATCGTCGAGCGGAAGGAGACGGATTCCTTTTTCTTTCTCTCCTTCTTCCGTTTCGTCTTCGTCTTCCTGCCTTCGCCTCGTCGCTCCAACGGTTCCGCGTTTTTTCCCTCCGACAATCGCGAAGCTCGCTCCAGCAAAGAGCAATCGCGACGAAAAGCGAGATAAAAAGGCAATAGAAGGAAGCGGAAGAAGCGGAGGAGCACACAGGTGGATCCACGTAGCTTCGTTTAAAGCCTCTTTCCACGCAAAAACGTCTTCCACCGTTGGCATTTGGATTCTAAGCGTCAGCCAACTCATCGCGACTACCTCTCCTTTTTTCCTCCACGCCCTGAAGTGTCGCGCGCGAGCGCTAATTAGTTTCCAAGGCTCTTCCTTCGCGTTCCGTTCCGCTCCCGCTCTTTCTCGTCCACCTCCCTCCTTCCTCCGCCGTTTCTTTCGCGCACTCCAACCCCGAGAGTCTACGGGAAAGGCCCTCGATCCAGCATCCTCTACCCTTTCCTTCGAATCTCGGTCAATCTCCACCGGTTACCCTCGCCGCCACCACCTTACCACCGATCCTCCGCTCCCTCTCGCACCGTTCCTTCCTCTCGTGCAATCCAAACTGCGCCGTTACTTCGCTTCCCTCTAAGAATTCGCTTCACAGCCGCACGAAAGTGTGTTCAGTCGGCCGAGTGGAATCATTTACGTGACCGCGAAGCAGACCCTGTAAACTGCGTCACACGAGGCTCGTTCGTGCAACGAGATCCTCGAGCACACAGAGATTCGCGTCCCAATACCGGTGATTTTCTACTCGTGTCGATTCAGCGGGATTAATCGCACGGAGTTACGTATAACTTACCAGTTTTCGCCTGCACGCATCGCACAAAAATAGCGGCAATTCAAATTCACCACGCGTAACATAATCAGAAATGAAGTAATACAACACGAAGCAACGAACAAACTCGTAAGCTACTACAAACAAGGCGAAAGGCACACAGAAGACAACGTCAACAGTAACCTAATCTAACTTAACTCACAAATGGTAAGTACAAATTGGCCAGTAAAATGACAAACCAATAAACTCAATTTCTATCGAATGACTTTAGGCAACTGTATTATTACCCACAAAATAATTTCTTACAGAACAGAAACTCACTCACAGCAATGCGAAAAAGACGCATCGCACAAAAATAGCGGCAATTCAAATTCACCACGCGTAACATAATCAGAAATGAAGTAATACAACACGAAGCAACGAACAAACTCGTAAGCTACTACAAACAAGGCGAAAGGCACACAGAAGACAACGTCAACAGTAACCTAATCTAACTTAACTCACAAATGGTAAGTACAAATTGGCCAGTAAAATGACAAATCAATAAACACAATTTCTATCGAATGACTTTAGGCAATTGTATTATTACCCACAAAATAATTTCTTACAGAACAGAAACTCACTCACAGCAATGCGAAAAAGACCACAACAACGTCGACAACACGCAGTACCAACATACAGACTCATTATTCTAGACGCTATAAAAATCGAAACACGTGACCTACGCCAGAGCAAGTTACATACCAGACATACAAGCACCTGCTGATTACACTGATAGCACCCGCAACTGAATCGGACGACATCGAAAAAACCTCACATTCGACACCTCTTCTCAGAGCTTAGTCTTACAACCCTGTAACAACCAGAAATCTCGCAACCTCGAAAGCTCGCGCTCACAACTGGAGTACATAGGCCCCAATTTAAGACGGACTGAACATTTCGCTACTGAGAGTTCTTTTCGAATCAGTTCTGAGCTTGCAAACATAGGTAGGAACGCAAGCTTTTGGCGCTTGGGAACTTACGGTGTGCCCTAAAGGTCTGCGTTGTCCGCGAGAGCTTTCGAGCTTTTGCGATTTTTTCCCACTTTCTAACTGAAGATTGGGATCTGCGAATGACATGCGAGCGAAAACATTCTTCTATGACGGCCGAATCCAGTGCGAGTGGAATCATTGTGATTACCAGATGCGTGCGTGTCACGTCTGTCAATTACGTCGGCGTCAGTCACGTGATTCGAATTTTACAGCGTTTCAAAGTGGGAATGAGTATATCGCTATTGCGAGCTACTTTTCATTCTGCTGCAAGCTTCCTCGTAAACCTAAGAATTCGAGCTTTGAGTATATGCGAGCGTACGGTGTGCACTACGGGTACGTACGGGTTTCGCGAGCTTCCGAGCTGGCGAGATTTTTTACTGATTTTTGTACGGAAAATTTGAGTCTCTGTGAGAATGGAAAGCGTGTGGGAATGTTTAGCTTTAGTTGGTCTGAATGAGAGGTGATGCGTGAAGACGAGTGAATGTGGATGATAATCAGGAAATATAATTGTAATCCTTGTAAAAACTAATATTATTAATAAATAGTTCGATAAGTAACAACGTCAGGTATTCACTATCCATCACAAAGAGTTTATATTTTTCGATGGCGGCCGAATCGATTGCGGGGTGAATCAAACTGATACTCAGGTACATACCTACCATGTGTTAAAATTGCGTGGGTGTAGGTCACGCGGTTCGAATTTTA